>NC_045438.1:165420577-165479549 GCF_002776525.5 Piliocolobus tephrosceles | reverse complement strand
AAGCTGGGCCGGGCGCGGTGGCTCAACCCTGTAATCCCAGCACTTTGGGAGGCCGAGACGGGCGGATCACGAGGTCAGGAGATCGAGACCATCCTGGCTAACACAGTGAAACCCCGTCTCTACTAAAAAAAAAAACACAAAAAGCTAGCCGGGCGACGTGGCGGTGCCTGTAGTCCCAGCTACTTGGGAGGCTGAGGCAGGAGAATGGGGGGAACCCGAGAGGCGGAGCTTGCAGTGAGCTGAGATCCGGCCACTGCACTCCAGCCTGGGCCACAGAGCGAGACTCCGTCAAAAAAAAAAAAAAAAAAAGCTAAGCTAAGCCATGTCCATGTGTGGGTAGGCTGACAGCATGACAAAATTTGTTACTCTGTTGATTTAAAGAAAACTATCCTTGCTTTTTTGTTTTAGTTTTAGTTTTTTTGTTTTTTTGTTTTTTTAGTGTGTACATACATCAAAGCATAAATGTAATTATCTTGAAAGTGGCCAGGCATGGTGGCTCACGCCTGTAATCCCAGCACTTTGGGAGACAAAGGCAGGCAGATCACAAGGTCAGGAGTTCAAGGTCAGCCTGGCCAACATGGTGAAATTCGGTCTCTACTAAAAAATACAAAAATTAGCCAGGCGTGGTGACACGCGCCTATAGTCATAGCTACTAGGGAGGCTGAGGCAGGAGAATCGCTGGAACCCAGGAGGCGGAGGTTGTAGTGAGCTGAGATCATGCCACTGCACTCCAGCCTGGGGCACAGAGCAAGACTCTGTCTCAAACAATAATAATTATTATCTTGAAAGCATATATTGCTGTGGGCGTTGGGACATCTTGACTTTCTCTTGCTGTAGGACTGTGTCCCTGTAGGTGTCTTTGAGCTGTTTCCTTAAGTGTAAATATATTATGACTATGGGTGGTGACTGGAAAGGAATGTGCCTTGTTAGTCTCAAGATGAAGCTGAACTTAAAATGGCATTATTCTGGCTCTCCTGGGCTCCTGCTTCCCTAACAATAGCTCACTTCGGGTTCAAACTCCTGGACTCAAGCAATCCTCCCACCTCAGCTTCCCAAAGCACTGGGATTATATGGGTTGATTTAAATCAGGTAAAAACATTGATAAAATCTTACTAAGCCTTGATGTTTGATTGCCAATCTACGTCTAATTATAATATTTAAGATTTTATATATTTATATTTTTAATTATTTAAAACTAACCAAACTTCTTCTTTTTGGAAGAGTTTTTTGTTTGTTTTGAGATGGAGTCTCGCTCTGTCGCCCAGGCTGGAGTGTAGTGGCACAATCTCAGCTCACTGCAATCTCCACTTCCCAGGTTTAAGCAATTCTCCTACCTCAGCCTCTCAAGTAGCTGAGATTACAGGCACACGCTGCCATGCCAGGCTAATTTTTTGTATTTTAGTAGAGACGGGGTTTCACCGTATTGCCCAGGCTGGTCTCGAACTCTCGAGCTCAGGCAATCTGCCTGCCTCGGCCTCCCAAACTGCTGGGATTATAGACCTGAGCCTCCACTCCTAGGCCTTGGAAGAGTCTTTTAAAGGTTATAAAATTACATGTCCAAGTGTTAAAAATGAGTATATGAGTTTTAACATCGTTTTGTAGCAATAACATCATTTAACAAGTGAAAGAAAAACTTCCAAATATGTGTTTTGAAATGATCACTCCACACTCTTTCAAAAAGCAGTTCTTTTCTTATTCATGATAAGATGCATCTTTACCTACAAGGGCAATTAATTATAGTTTTTCAAAAATATTTGCTAGGTATTCCACTAACAGCCACTTTTCACAGAACAGGTCATTACATTTGCCTATAGCCCCAGCTACTCTGGAGGCTGAGGCAGGAGAATTGCCTGAACCTGGGAGGCGGAGGTTGCAGTGAGCCAAGATAGATGCCACTGAACTCCAGCCTGGGTGACAGAGTGAGACTCTGTCTCAAAAAAAAAAAAAAAAAAATAGCAAGTGTTATTGAATACTTGCTATTCAAAAAGAAAAAAAAAAGTAAATATCAAATTAACCAGCCTTCTTTTTAGAGGTCATTAGCAAATGAAAGCAGGCCACTCAAGAGAAATGTTGGAGAATGCTTGCTGACCTGGGAATGTGTGGAACCCAGTGGACCTCAATTCGAAAAGCATCACATTGATTAGCATGTCGGGTTTTTCTGTTTGAAGGAGCTGGTGAGAGAAATAAGTATTTCGGACATGATCCCACCTGGAAGCTGCCATTAGCATCTCCTTAGTGCCTTGTTGAATGAGAAGCCCTATTAATTCCAGGGGCATTACCTGGAAGGATTAAATGACAAGGAGTTGGGTGGCAGTTAGGGAGGCCTGTTTGTCTTCTAAATGCATCCATTCCTTTCTGGGGTGCTTTGATTGGATGCAATGCAGACAGGAAAATTAAATAGGAAATATGATCCTCATCTCCTCCTGGAATACAGCATGTCAGTAGGATGACCATACAGCCAACTTGGCTTGTCTGGGACAGTCCCAGTTATACCTGTTGCCTTGGTGTCCTGCCTGGGTCAGCATTTGTCACAGGCTTTTCATTTTCAATGAAGTATTGTTAGTAACAGCTACAGGAGGAGGGTTGGTAGGCCTTTACTTTGTGCTGTGAGCTCCCACTACAGTTACACCTGTCAGGGTCCACTCAGGAGACACAGCCACATCAGTTATGTGAACAGAGGAGAATATAAAGAATTGTTAGTTAAGAAAAGGGGCACGAAGTAGCATGTGAAAAAGGAGGAGCTGTTACCCACAGGCCCAATGAGAGTGGATGAGGAAAGACTGAAGTCTTAGGAGACCTTCACCCCACCCCCACCCTGCACACACTTCGGGCTGAAACTCAGATCTTTTTGAAGAGGATGCAGCTGCCACAGAAACACGCAGCTGCCGCTGGCAGAGTCCATGGGTCAGAGTGGGCCACCAGGAGCTGTCTGCCATTGCCAGAGCCATGTGCAGAAGCAAAAGGCCAGGTGGGGACACAGCTGCCTGAGGTTGCAGCTGTTGTGACTGCAGAAAAGGCTGTTGCGTGGAGAAAGAATGAGAATGTGGCTGGAGATGGTCCGTGTGGGCTGCTGGACCCTGCACTGAGTGGTCACAGGAGAACCAGAACCTGGAAGGACAGTGTCTTTCTACTGGGCTTTCCTGGCAGTGTCTCACTGGCGTCCCCTAGTGACGAAGCGTAGCATTGTGCCATCTAGCGAAGTGATGGCAACTCCAGGGTTACAGATGTGTCCTGAGAGACAATAAATTGGTGGGTGACTCAGGAGGCGTAGGATGCTCACTTTAATCTGTGGTTAAATCTGACAGGCAACTGCTGAGTCTGATCCTTTCCAGAAGTCTCCCCCTTCAAGGACAGGACATAAGGAACTCAGTCGCTGATAAAACAACTTAATCCTTGTTCACAAGCAGCTAGGGACAGCTAAGTCCTTCTGGACTCTAGTACTGAGGAGACAATTATTTGGGACTGCTTTCTCCTGATAGCCACTTGGTTGTAACGTGGCTTATGCTTACTAAGCATTGATGTTTGATTGCCAATCTACGTCTAATTATAATATTTAAGATTTTATATATGTGGCTTTTGAGAAGCCACATATATAAAATTATATTGTGGCTGTGGCTTTTGAGAAGTCATCATTTGGCAGGGTCAGTTGGAAACGTGGAAAAGTATAGTTTAGGTACGTAGTTTAAACTATAATTTGCCCGGCGCAGTGGCTCACGCCTGTAATCCCAGCTCTCAGGGAGGCAGAGGTGGGAGGATAGCTTGAGCCCAGGAGTTCGAGACCTGCCTGGGTAATATAGCGAGACCTCGTTCTCCACAAAAAGGAAAAAAAAAAAAAAGACAAACTATAATTAGGCATATTTAAATAGAGGCTCTATAAAATAGAGGCATGTTTAATAGTGGAAATAGAGGCTATAAATTACTATAGAAATAAGCCCAAACTCTCTTGCTACAGTGGTTTTGTTATTCATTATATAGGAAAATCTACAGCCATTTATTTATTTTATTGTTTGACTATACTTTTTTACTTTATTTTATTTATTTTGAGACAGAGTCTCACTGTGTCACTCAGGCTGGAGTACAGTCGCATCATCTCGGCTCACCACGACCTCCGCCTCTCAGGTTCAAGCGATTCTCCTGCCTCAGCTTCCTAAGCACTGGGATTAGAGGCACCCGCCACCATGCCTGGCTAATGTTTTGTATTTTTAGTAGAGAAACGGTTTCGCCATGTTGGCCAGGCTTGTCTCGAGCTCCTGACCTCAGGTGATCCACCCACCTTGGCCTCTCAAAGTGCTGGAATTACAGGCAAAATCCACCGCACCCAGCCTGTTTGGCTATACTTTAATTTTGCAATAAATCCTTTTAGCAAACAGTGAGCTCAGAAATTAAGCACTGAATTTTCATATTACAAGAGGTGGAATATTTAGTGTGCACAAAATGTTGCTGCTTACTACCCACCAGTGGTACTATAGTGCTATCTCTGACCATGTAAAAACTATACGATGCTAATCTATAAGGAAGTACTAGCGCCTCCTTGAAAAGTCAGAAGTTATTTTAAGAAAATTCTGGCCGGGCGCGGTGGCTCACTCCTGCAATCCCAGCACTTTGGGAGGCCGAGGCAGATGGATCACAAAGTCAGGAGTTTGAGACCAGCCTGGCCAATATGGTGAAACCCTGCCTCTACTAAAAATGCAAAAATTAGCCAGGTGTGGTGGCAGGTGCCTATAGTCCCAGCTACTCTGGAGGCTGAGGCAGGAGAATCGCCTGAACCTGGGAGGTGGAAATTGCAGTGAGCCAAGATAGATGCCACTGAACTCCAGCCTGGGTGACAGAGTGAAACTCTGTCTCCAAAAAAAAAAAAAAAAGAAATTTTTGTCTAAAGATAACATTCTATCAAGTACATTGCAGAGGATATATTTATATGTTAGTTTGTAAAGCGGGCTGTTCATTTGATCAAATTACTGTTATTTGAAGTTAATTTCTGTCATTTTCAAAAAGTAAAGCAATACGTGGAAGCATTGGCTCCATTAGCAGAAGAAAATCTTTTATTTTGTTCAAGTAAGTTTCATCAGATGTTTCCAATTAAAAAGCAGTGTAAGTTTTTCATCTAATTCATGGATAGAATTAAAAATAAGCTTTTAGAAGTTCCCTTTCCCACAGGGAATACATTTTTTCCAAAAGATTAAATTCAAGTGCATTTTATAAAGATTTTCTTAATAAGATCCTATTGAAAAATACCTTATTGAGGAAAAATACCAGTGATGGTTGATAGAGGTAGATTCAGCTAAGGGATGACTTACAGTATATGAATATGCACCAAAAATACTGTCTTAGTAAGCTTAGGCTACCATACAAAATACCATAGATTAGGCAACTTAAACAACAGAAATGTATTCGCTCACAGTTTTGGAGGCTGGAAAGTCCAAGATCAGGATGCCAGCACAGTAGGTTTTGGTGATGGCTCTCTTTTTGGCTTGTAGACAGCCACCTTCTTGCTGTGTTCTCACATGATGGATAGAGATCTCTCTTCTTCTTCTCATAAAGCCACGAATTACATCAGATTGGGGTCTCATCTTTATTACCTCAGTTAACCTAAATTACCTCCTTGTGGGCCCCAACTCTCAACACGATTACATTGGAAGTTAGGGCTTCAACATATGAATTTGTGGAGGGGAGAGGAGCACAATTCATTCCATAGCAAATAATTACTCTGTACTTTTAAAATATTTCAATAGTCAATATATTTTTAAACCTTTTGATTTTAAAAAATGGACGTGTTGAATTTAATCTTTTGGAAAAAATGTATTTTTAAAGAATATTTGACAAGAATTATTTTTAGGTCCTCTTTAATAAAAATCGCTCTGGCACTTAACAATTTTTTTAATTTTTAAAAAATTGACACGTAAAACTTGTATAGACTTTTAATTGTATATGTCATGGTATACGATGTGATGTTTTGATATATGGATCCATGGTAGTGAAACAGGAAAAGTTCCCTTGTTCCACTTGCAGATCATGTGCTGGGGGTATGGCTCGCTTCCTCAGTGCCCTGCGGCTCCAACCTTTAGGGGAGAATACAGACAGGCAGGCTGTGGGGCTCCAACCCCATAGCAGTGTCTAGGGGTGAATGTTCACGCCTCCTGAAGCCCCAGTGGGTATGTGTTACAGGGTGCTCTTTCAGCCATCCATAGGCAGCTTGTGTTAACCAGCTCAGTCACACCCTTGCCTTATTGCAAGGACAGAGGGCTTTCTGTATCCCGGGGTTCTTGCCTTGGTGTACCAGAAGAATCGGACCACATGTGGGCTTGGAGAATGAGTGCAAGGTAAGCCTGGTGTCCCAGGCTCTCCTCCGCCTGCCCCAGCCAAAGTCCACGTTGTTCTGCCGGCCGATGGCCTGCCTGCATGCCAGTGCATCCCATTCCTCTCAACGTCCAGCTGCTCATGTATTCCTCTACTGATGTGCTCCTCTCCATGTCCAGCCACCTGTGTGTCTGCCTGTTAGGGTGTCAGGGGGTTTTACAGGCACATGGTAGGGGCATGGCAGGCCAGCGTGGTCTTGAGAAATGCAACATTTGGGTAGGAAAACAAAGATGCCTGTCCTCAACTAGGTCCGTGGGCACAGGCCCAGGGTTGGAGCCCTAGCCAGGGACCACGCCCTTTCCCCCCTCCATGTCATTTAAAGGGAGCACATCCTTCCATATCAGTGGAATGGCTAAAACAAGCTAATTCACATATGCATTACCTCATCTACATTTTTTTTGTGTGATGACAATGTCAGAGTAGGCGGTTAGACGTGAGCGGGGCATGCGAGGGCCCCCAAGAATGTTGGACATTTGTCAAGCCATGGTCTGACAATTATAAATCTGTCCCTCTGAAATAATGAGCAGGACAAGGAGGGGACCCCAGAGCTGTCTGGTTCTCATGGGGACGGGGACAGACGGGCATAAAACTATCCCTCTAGGGTAATAAGTGGTCCATGACTGGCGCTGGGAATAACAGGAGTCTTGCAACAGACAGAAGACATCTGGAGTTTGAAAGCCACAGTCCCAGACAAGGTTTTGAGCATGCGCAGTAATAGCAAGGTGTGACGTTTACCAGGTATATGACTTTCCTCTAGGGGCGCTCGACCAGTAAAGGAGAATTGCGTCTAATGGGCATGCGCACGACTTCAGTAACTCTACTGCGCCTGCGTCTCCTCCCAAGCATCCTGCGCCTATTGGCAGGGCTGCTGGGCATGCAGTAAGTGAGGGACAGCCCGCCCAGGGGAAGAACGAAGAGCAGAGACAGAGAACCTGGAAAAAGGTAAGGGGTATAAAAACTCTAAGCAGGCCGGGGTGGTGGCTCCCGCCTGTAATCCCAGCACTTTGGGAGGTCGAGGTGGGTGGATCACGAGGTCAGGAGATCAAGACCATCCTGGTTAACACGGTGAAACCCTATCTTTACTAAAAATACAAAAAATTAGTCGGGCGAGGTGGCACGTGCCTGTAGTCCCAGTTACTCAGGAGGCTGAGGCAGGAGAATCGCTTGAACCCTGGAAGCAAAGGTTGCAGTCAGCCAAGATCGCACCACTGCACTCCAACCTGGGCGACAGAGTGAGACTCCGTCCAAAAAAAAAAAAAAAAATTGAAGTGGAAGAAGCACCTGATTTTTCAAGTCTCCTGCTTGACCCTCTTCCAATTCTACTTTCTCCAATAAACTCTCACATGGCTTAAAATAAACGTTCCCTTGTGCTTTAACCCTTGTCTGTCTCTCATTGGAATTATTTCCTTCAGAAGTACAAAGGACCAAGATTGCTGCAAAGTCGTCACTCCCGAGTTCCTCCAGATAGCTGCAGACACACGTCGTTAACAAGAACACTTCAAATCTCTTAGTCATTTTCAAGTCTATAATGTGTTGTTTTTAATTATAGCCAACATGATTTATAATAAATAAATTAAAAAAAAATAAAACAACCCAAGTTGGGTGTAGTGGCACATGCCAGTAGTCCCAGCTACTTGGGAGACTGAGGTGGGAAGGTTGCTGGAGCCCAGGAATTTGAGGCCAGCCTGGGCAACATAACAAGACCCCATCTCTAAAAGTAAATACATAAAACCTTAATTGTGTTCATTTTCCCCTTTCATTTTCAGATTTCCCATTTTGGCTACACTTCACATGCAGCACATTATATGGAAGTACACAGCAGTTCCCCCCTTATCTGCAAAGGACATGTTCAGAGATCTCCAGTGGATGACTGAAACCATGGATAGTACTGAATCCTATATATACAGTGTTTTTTTTCCTATACATATATATGATGAAGTTTATAAATTAGGCATGGTAAGAGATTAACAACAACTCATAATAAAATATGAGTTAAACTCATATGCAATATAATATATGCAATAAAATTGAAATACGGTCAAACTCTGTAAAGTATTTGAAGAGATTTATTCTGAGCCAAATGTGGGTGACCATGGCCTGTGACACAGACCAAGAAGATTCCAAGAACATGTGCCCAAGGTGGTGGTGGTCAGGGGGAGGCTTCCAGGTCATAGGTGGATTCCAAGATTTTCTGGCTGGCAATTGGTTGAAAGTTTTTCTAAAGACTTGAAATCAGTAGAAGGGAGTGTGTGGGTTAAGATAAGGTGTTGTGGAGACCAAGGGTCTTATTCTGCAGATGAAGCCTCCAGGCTTCAGAGGGCATCTATTGTAAATGTCTCTTATCAGACTCCAGACTCTCCTGGATCAGGAGAAAGACCCAGAAAGGGAAGGAGATTCTCTACAAAATGTAGATTTTCCCCACAAGAGGCAGCTTTGCAGGGCCATTTCAAAATATGTCAAAGAAATATATTTGGGGGTAAAATACTTCAATTTCTTTCAGGACCTGTTATCTGTTATGTTGGTAGCTTATTGCTAGGTAGAGTCTGTTTTGTCAGTGTTAAGGTCTGTTTGAATGTAATACTGGTCAGCTGTGCCTGAATTCCAACGGGAGGAAGGTAGAATGAGGCATGTCTGAGCCCCTCCTCCCTATTTCACATTGTGGCCTGAACTAGTGTTTCAAGTTTACTTTAGAATGCCTTTGGCTGAGAGGAGGGGTCCGTTTGGTTGGGGCACTTAGAATTTTATTTTTGGCACAGTGGCTTTTACCGGGCACAGTGGCTCATGCCTGTAATCCCAACACTTTGGAAGGCCCAGACGGGCGGATCACCTGAGGTCGGGAGTTCAAGACCAGCCTGACCAACATGGAGAAACCCTGTCTCTACTAAAGATACAAAATTATCTGGGCGTGGTGGCGCATGCCTGTAATCCCAGCTACTCAGGAGGCTGAGGTAGGAGGATCGCTTGAATCCAGGGCCATTGTACTGCAGCCTGGGCAACAAGAGTGAAACTGTATCTCAAAAAAAAAAAGTATTTAATTTTTGGTTTACAATAACATGCTGTAATAAAAGTTATGTAAATATAGGCCAGGCGCAGTGGCTCACGCCTGTAATCCTAGCACTTTGGGAGGCTGAGGCAGGCAGATCACTTGAGGTCAGGAGTTCCAGACCACCTGGCCAACATGGTAAAACCCCATCTCTACTAAAAATACAAAAATCAGCCGGGCGTGGCGGTGCACCCCTATAATCCTAGCTACTCAGGAGGCTGAGGCAGGAGAATCGTTTGAACTAGGGAGGTAGAAGTTGCAGTGAACCGAGATCACGTTGCACTCCAGCCTGGGAGACAAGAGCGAAACTCTGTCTCAAAAAAAGAAGTTATGTAAATATGATCTCTCTCTCCTCTCTCTCACACACACACAGAACTGTACTCACCTATTTTTGGACCATGGGTAACTGAAACACTGGAAAGTGAAATCTTCGATAATTGGTAACTACTGTGTAAGTGCCATGTAGGGTTTGTGGAGTCCTAATAAGGAAAAAGGAGTCAGGCTGGCAGGACCGGGGGAAAGCAAAGAGAGAAAGCAGATAAGCTGTAGGTTTGCTTTTCTTTATGGCCCAGGACATACGGTCCTCCTGCGCAAATAATGTACATAACTCACAAACGTCCTGCTTATCATCAAGCACTTAAACTTATCATCAAACACCTCTGCTGACAGAAGAATGCAAGCAAGCTGCCTACTGCCTTGGTGTTATCAGTCAGCCCGAGAACCATCCTCTAAAACCCTCCGCAAGGCTTTGTTCCCTTGCACTCAGCTCCTCTCCTGCTGAATCTGCTCATTTCGACCTTGCGATGCATATCCCACTTTCTCTAATAAATCTGCCTTTCTTTACCTACAACTGTCTTGGGAAATTCTTTTACCCTAGCACCAGTGGTCCTGAAAGGTGCTGCTCACCCGCAACAGGGTTCGCATACTGAAAAAAACACAAGCTCCAACTATGTTTTCAGAAAAAAAATCGCAGGTTGTTCTTTAATCAGATTTCCGCTGAGCGCTTATCTGTTTCCTCTAAGAATGAAGGGGAGAGGAAGTGTTATTTCTAAAAAGGATATTTTAAATGACCTCCAAGTTCACTGAGAAGCCATAGCCGTTCCTTTCAACTTTAATTTCCCTTTGCAGCCCCTCACCTTTTAGCAAAGTCACATGAGCATGCATCTGGCTGCCCTGTGCACAGAGACAGGGGCTGGGGGCAGGCATAGGAGGGCCTGAGAAGCTAAATCCCCAGCTGCTCTTGACCACCAACAGGGTGTATTGTAAGAGCTAAATTAGGAGGTTCTGGGCTGGGCACAGTGGCCCACTCCTGTAATCCCAGCACCTTGGGAGGCCAAGGTGGGTGGATCACTTCAGGCGAGGAGTTTGAGACCAGCCCGGCCAACATGGTGAAACCCTGTTGTACAAAAACAATACAAAAATGAGCCGGGCGTGGTGGCACAGGCCTGTAATCCCAGCTACTTAGGAGGCTGAGGCACAAGAATCACTTGAACCTGGGAGGTGGAGGTTGCAGTGAGCTAAGGTCGCACTAAGGAAGGAGACCACTACTCCTCCTGCTGCCCTCCTCCCCCCACCTTGCCTAGTTCACAAGACAGGAGGAAAGAGAGAAAGAAACAAAAGTAAGATAAATCGCCAGACAACCTTGGCACCACCACCCGGCCCTAGGAGTTAAACAAAGTAATAATAATAACATCAACCCCTGGCCTAAACTACTTGAGTTATCTGTAAATTCCAGACACTGTATGAAAAAAGCATTGTAAAACTTTCTGTTCTGTTAGCTGATGCATGTAGGCCCCAGTCACGTTTCCCACGCTTGCTCGATTTATCACGACCCTTTCACGGGGACCCCTTAAAGTTGTAAGCCTTTAAAAAGGCCAAGTATTTCTTTTTCGGGGAGCTCAGTTCTTAAGACGCGAGTCTGCCGACGCTCCCGGCCGAATAAAAATCCTCTTCCTTCTTTAATCCGGTGTCTGAGGAGTTTTGTCCACGGCTTGTCCTGCTACAGTACCACTGCACTCCAGCCTGGGTGACAGAGTGAGACTACGACTCAAAAAAAAAGAAAGTAACAGGATATTTTACTGGAGACATACATAAAGTTACCGTGTTTTCAAGTTTGCCAAAAATTGAACTTGAACTCGTATGCATGGCCAGACGAAACGGCCAGAATACACACGATTACTGCCTAATGGCTGGCCTGTCCTTCCAGAAAGTCTCCAAAAATGACACAGAAAAGTGAACTCAAACTTCACTCTTTCATTTATTCTTTTCTTTAAGGTATAGTTTTCTGTCCCAAGTGTATAATTTTATAGTCGTGAAATTCAAGAATAATGGTAACATAATTGCCCTTGATTCTATAAAAGTATCTCAATGACTAAAAGAAAAGGTTAGAGAACACTTTTGTAAGGATAAAAAAATTCATCCAAACTTTTGTCTACAGATTAAAAACAACAATAATAGAGCTGATATCCACCTCAAAAGGTTGCTTTGGAAATGTAATTTTACTCAGTGTATGTAAAGCCCTTTGCATTTGGCAGGGCGGACTGAAAAAACAACCCTATCAATTAATGGGACTGTGGCTTGTGTCTATCGGCTGCTGTGTTCTCCTTTAGAATGAGACAGCTATTTCCGCATCAAGGGATATGACCCTACGATATTGCTTCTTTATTCTATAATGGAACAGATGGCATGCACTTTAATATGCTGCATCCACTTCGTACTCCTGGGTTAAGCTTACTTCCCATACGTAATTCCCTTCCCATACATAATTTCCAAACACAACCTTACCAAGGTTGTGCTCGTCAATATGCAATGAACTACAGAGTGTTTCCTGCCTTTTATTTCTTGCATCTGTTAAGATTGGAATGATTTGTGTCCTGAGAGCCACACACAGTATCCATGTGGGAACTGGATGTGTGCCCTGTTCATCCAGATGCAAACGGTCTCAGTGTGGGAGTGAATAGAAGCAAGGCCCAGTGTGTGCGCAGTCTAGGCGGGCCTGAGCCATGATTCCATTCTCCTTCCCCGAGACTATCCACCGCAGCTTCAGGAGGAACACTACGAGGTCCAAGTCACTTACTGAAGATGAGTGCACCCAAGGATCCCGCCACCATCTGCATGACCACGGTCAGCCGCCTGGCCGAGCTCAGAGGGCCATCCAGCCCAGGACCATGCCTGCACAGACTGGCGAAGGCTGAGTCCTTTCAGGGAGAGTGAATGGAAATGAGAAGAACAGCATGAACCCAGGGGAGAGAAGGGTAAGGGTGGGAGCCACATGAGGAAGAGCAGGTGAGGATGCAGTGAGTGGCAGAGAAAGAACCGATCTCCCTTTGCACAAACAATCCCACAGGATTTGCATATAATAGAAACCCTTACTTCCCTGTACACGGTTTAAAAATATTTTTCTGGCCGGGCACGGTGGCTCACGCCTGTAACCCCAGAACTTTGGGAGGCTGACGTAGGAGGATCATTTGAAGTCAGGAGTTTTAGACCAGCCGGGCCAACAGGGCGAAACCCCATAGCTACTAAAAAAAAAAAAAAAACAAATTAGCCGGGCGTGGCTTGCCTGTAACCCCAGCTACTCGGGAGGCTGAGGCACGAGCATCGCTTGAACCCAGGAGGCGGAGGTTGCAGTGAGCCAAGATTGAATCACGGCACTCCAGCCCACATAATGAAGCGAGACTGTGTCTCTAAATAAATGAATAAATAAATAAAATGTTTTTCTGATTATACAAGAATACATGTGCACAATGGAAAATTTAAAAATTAAACAAAAATCCCCCCAAGGTCTTCTTGTGCCATTTCCTAAAAGATGTAGAGGCATTACTCAGATGGTTGTGCCTTTCACTGTGTCTTAAAGTGACAGAAAACCCTTCAAAGGTGATGTCACGACAGCTAAGGGGCGGTAACGCAGCGGGGACCAGGGAGCCTTCCGGAGCAGGATGTGTGGTGGTGGTTGTTCTGTTCCCCTGTCAGACGTCAGTAACACACGGGACCCTGAATGTCCACCTTAACTCACTACTGATGCCATCCTTATCCTGGGGAAAGGGAATGATACCATGACACCTGGGTGGTTAGAGACTATTCCACTTACCCACTGCCTGCCCCATCCCTGCCCCTAAGCAGACCCTAAGGGGATGTAGACCCTGTGCCTCTCCCCAAGAACTGGACACAGGGCGGCAGCTGCCAGCTACAGTGCAGAAGCCCTCTCTGTGGTGCTGGAAGCATCACATAAACAGATACTGCCCCACCCTCAGAACCCTTGTTCCAAGTCCTCTTGTCCCCATTATTTAAAAACTACCAGGAATGGGCCGGGCACGGTGGCTCATGCCTGTAATCCCAGTACTTTGGAAGGCTGACATGGGTAGATCACGAGATCAGGAGACTGAGACCATCCTGGCTAACACGGTGAAACCCTGTCTCTACTAAAAATACAAAAAATTAGCCGGACGTGGTGGCAGGCGCCTGTAGTCCCAGCTACTCAGGAGGCTGAGGCAGGATAATGGCGGGTGGAGCTTGCAGTGAGCCGAGATCGTGCCACTGCACTCCAGCCTGGGCGACAGAGCAAGACTCCATCTGAAAAAAAAAAAAAAACAGGAATGGACCGGGCATGGTTGCTCATGCCTATAATCCCAGCACTTTGGGAAGCCAAGGTGGGTGGATCATGAGGTCAGGAGTTCAAGATCAGCCTGGCCAACATAGGGAAACGCTATCTCTATTAAAAATACAAAAGATGAGCTGAGGCCAGGCGCAGTAGCTCACACCTGTAACCCCAGCACTTTGGGAGGCCGAGGCGGGCCGGATCACCTGAGGTCAGGAATTCGAGACCAGCCTGGCCAATATTGTGAAACCTCATCTCTACTAAAAACGCAAAAATTATCCGGGCATGGTGGCGCATGCCTGTAGTCCCAGCTACTCTGCTCGGGAAGCTGAGGCAGGAGAATCGCTTGAACCCAGGAGGTGGAGCTTGCAGTGAGCCAAGATCGCGCCACTGCACTCCAGCTTGGGCAACAGAGTGAGACTCCATCTCAAACAAAAAAATCGAACAAGAATGCTGTGCAGAGCAGGGAGTATGAGGGACAAAACCAGCACTACCCGGCCCTTCTTTCCCCTGCTGTCCCACTCATCCTTGCCACATCTCCTGCTGCTCCTGAGTCCCACCTGTCACCCCAGCCTGGACACTAAGGGGAAAGAGGGCCAGGAAGCGTGAGAGCGCAGGTGCACCAGGTAAAGGAGGAGGGGCAGGCTCCTCTCCCACTGCCTGCAAAACAAGTCCTTCCTGCCTCCCTGGGACACCGTGCGGCTCCTCCATTGGAGCCGGACCGTCCTGCTGCTGCTGCTGGATGGCTGGGTGCAGGGATCACATTTCCAGCAACTAACACAAATGGCCCCAGAAACCTTAGCTGTCTTTCTGTCTGTAACACTTGAGTGAAACAGAAAGGCATCTGGTGCTGACTCGTGAAGTCGCCATAAACTCCGTTACTATAAAGGGAACACCACCATCATTTGACATTTTCGGAAGTGGGCAGCGTGTGTGTGCGAATAGGCATGTGACCCACCAGTCCCCAGGAAAGCAGAAACACCCACAGGGCAGGGGACTGCTGTCACCCTCGTCTGGCTCACCTGCTCCCCCAACCTCCACGCAGGCTTCCGGAGAGCTTGTGGCAGTTTTGCACCTGAGCTCCCCGCACCTCCTGGCAGCACCCCATTTCACCCCATTCTCTCCCTAGAAGTGGGATGAGACTCCACCACTGAGTAGAGGAGACAGAGAAGCACCATTTACCTTCTTGAGCCCAGGAAGAGTCGCACCACCGCCCGCAAGGGCAGCGGCCTGCCCACAGTGAAGTCAGGGGGTCCCCATGGCTGTGGGGGTGGGCAGCACCTGCCCCAGGCAGGGGTGAGCTAAGTGGTCACTGCCGCCCCTAACGTGACCCAGACCCAGAGCAGCAATTTCAGATCCTAGGAAACATCTCCCACGCGGACACACAAACACGCAGAGTAAATGCGGCGTCCCACCATGGGGCCTTTATTTCTGAACTGCCCCCACGGCACGGATAAGGCCACTCGGGTTGCAGGCACACTGTGGAGTGTCAGGGGACAGAGAGGAGAGGGGCTGCACACAGACACCGCCCTGTCCTCAGGGAGAGGAAAAGCGGCCGCAGAAGAGAATCCCGTTGGTCTTGCTGTGCTGGATGAAGAAAAGGAAGGGGTGGTCGGCGCAGAAGCGGGGGACGAATCTGGCGCACCGCATCATCATGATGGCAGCTGTGGCGGCGGCGGCCTCCGTGCCTTCCTCGTTGACCTCCACAAAGGACTTGTGCACGACCTTGGACAGAGACAGGTCTGTCTTGGACATTCCAGAGAAGTCTGCCTTGCCCAGCTCGAAGGCGTCGGTCATGCCCAGGCTGCCCAGGACGCTCTCCATGTCGTAGCTTTCCTCCAGTTTAAACCGAGGGAGGGACACTTCCACCTTCTCTTCATCCATCACGTCCAGCCTCGTCCATTCTACGAACTTCTCGTAAGTGAGTTCTTTCTCCACCTGGAGGGAGACAGTTGAAGACTTTAAGACCTCGGGTGCTGCTGCCCACCAGGGCCCTGTGCTGTGTGCGGACGCTGGACACCAGTGGCAGCGTGGCTATGGTCAGCAGCGGTCTGGTGTTAAATAGCTGACCGCGAAGTGGGGAAAGCAGCCACGGCAGACACCCACGAGCGGCTCCCTCGCGAGCACGCCTCACTCAAAGCTTGGCTGTTACCGTTCTCAAGTCGGTGGTCTCGTCCGGAAGCATGATGATCATATTCAGTTCCTTGCCAGCATACGGAAGCACCAAGATTTGGGTAAATATTTCTCCTATATAGGTCTTCTTAAAAGTAGACTGCATAAACATCATTTGCACAGGTTTCTCCTCATTCTACAAAGAAAACAGATGAACATTAAGTTGAAACAAGACCCCACTGACACACGGGACAAATTTGTCGGAGCCGGCCACTCTCTGCAGGGAGAAATGCAGCTCGGTTTCTCCCCAGCTTCCAGAACACACGGCAGCACCTTCCCTGCCGTCTTCATTACCGCAGCCTCCAGAAACCGGGGTGCCTGGGGCCCAGACCCCACATGTCTTTCCTCTCATTGATCTCACTCAGCCTCATGACTTGAAGCACAATATCATACCAAATTTACCTCCAGCCTGGGCCTCTGCCCTGTCCTTGGGACTCCTGCATTTTACTGCCCACCTGACACCTACGTTTGGACAGAAAAGTAACTCCCGATGCCACCTGTAATGTGGCGCGCCGTAGATCCTGTAATGTGGCGCGCCGTAGTCAGCTCTGTCTACTACAACTCTGCCCATCTCAGCCAGGGCAGCGTCACCGTCCAGTGGTCAAAAGCCCTCGAGTGCCCTGACTCCTGTCTTTCTCTCGCACCCTGTGTCTGACTCACTGGCAAATTATATGGGCTCTACCTCGAAAATATAACCAAAATCTGACCTGTTCCTTCTGCCTCTGCTGCTGCCAGCCTAGCCCTGGAATATTGTGATAATATGATTGTGACCGTTCCGGGCACAGCGGCCAGAGGGACCGGGTAGAACCTAAGTCAGATCACACGGTTCTGTGGCAGGACACTCTTCTCTGGCTCCCCGTTTACCCAGAGCAGGAGCTGAAAGTCCCTAAAACGACCTGAAATTGTGATAGCTCATCTCTCTTTAATCACTAACAAGATGTACGAGGGCTTTGTTTGACTACAGGTAACAGAAACCCCAGGTCACCATGGTTTAGCTCCTAGGAGCTAAATCCAGTTTCCTCTCCCTCTGTTTATGTGCTACAGTCACAGAGGCCTCCTCACTGCACTGACAGCAAACCCGGTTCATCTCATCTCTACGCAGTAAGCTTGTCCTCCAATACCTGGAGAGTGAACTTCTGCCTCTTTATGGTCTTTGTTCAAAAATCACCTTGGCAGAGAAGCTGTCCTTGATCATCTTACCTGACACTATACCCCCACCCCAAAAACAGCTTCCTATCCCCTCCCTTGGTATATCTCTGTAGCATTTACCACTGTCTAATACACTCCTATTTTCTTATTGATGCTTGCTGTCTCCCCCCCAAGAAAGCATAAGCTTCACCAGGGCACGCATGCTTTGCTGGTTTTGTGCATGGCTGAAAAATACCTAGCACCACGCCTGATGCACAGAAGACACTCAGTCAGGTTGGGCACGGTGGTTCATGCCTGTAATCCCACCACTTTGGGAGGCCAAGGCAGACGGATCACCTAAGGTCAGGAGTTCGAGACCAGCCTGGCCAACATGGTGAAACCCCACCTCTACTAAAAATATAAAAAATAGCTGGGTGTGGTGGTGCACTCCTGTAATCCCAGCTACTCGGGAGGCTGAGGTAGGAGAATCACTTGAACCTGGGAGGCAGAAGTTGCAGTGACCCAAGATTGCACCACTGCACTTCAGCCTGGGAGACAGACCGAGACTCCATCTCAAAAAATAAATAAATAAATAAATAAAATAAGGCATGCAGTCAACCTCTGCTGAATAAATGATAAATGCATAAATGAATTAATGAGCTGGGATGCTGAAAAGGCCAGGCAACATTTACACATCTCACCAGAAAAAACTGCACTGGTTACCAACCCCAGCCAGCCAATGAGAAAGACTGGAGGCCAGGAACCACACCCCATCCAACAAGCCTCCTCATTTCCTGACTCCAAGCTGCTCCTGTGAGTTGAGTAAATACCCTGCAATAGGCACGGTCAAAGATGCTGTATGGTTCCCAGTCTCTGGTGTAGCACATTCTTCTGTGTTAAATGGAACAATCAAAATACACTGCAGTGGCAGCTTTCTGCTTTCATGTGGTAGAGGCTCACCTGGTAGAGGCTCACCTGGGCTGGCCCTTAGCCTTTGGCTAGAGCAGTCTCCTGGGCCTCGGTGGCCCCACTCATTCCCTTGGCCAGCAGCAGGCATGTTTTTTCCATAACTGACCAGACAGGAACTATTTTCTGGTTTGTGGCTACACATACTGTCTCTGTCACAACGAGTCAACTGCTGTTACAGGATGAAATAAGTAAATAAGCATGGGCCAGGCACAGTGGCTCACGCCTGTAATCCCAGCATTTTGGGAGGCCAATGCAGGTGGATCACCTGAGGTCAGGAATTCAAGACCAACCTGACCAACATGGTGAAACCCCATTTCTACTAAAAATGCAAAAATTAGCCGGGTGTGGTGGCGCACACCTGTAATGCCAGCTACTCAAGAGGCTGTGGCAGAATAATCCCTGAACCTGGGAGTGGAGGCTACAGTGATCTGAGATCGCACCATTGCACTCCAGCCAGGGCAACAAGAGAGAAACTCTGTCTCGGAAAAATAAAAGTAAAAAAATAATAATAATACAAATAAAAATAAAAACATAAGCATGGCTGTGTTTCAATAAACCTTTAAAAAAAATAGTTAGGTGGCCTGGCTTTGCTGTAGGCTGAAGTTTGCTGACCCCTGCCTTCAGTAATTCCTCCCTGCACCGCTTCAGGGTCCAAAGCCTCCAATCTTGTAATATAAAAAGATCTAACCTTAGTGACTGAATGATTCACTAAATACACAATTATGTAGACAAGTTCCATTTTATATAAAAGTAAATGAAATTAAGAATCTGTGTCAACTCAAAATCTGTTCCCTTGGAGGTACACTCAATACTGCAGCCCCTTCTTCATCCTTCTTCACTGCAGAGCTCAGAAAGCCTGACAGGATTCCACATCTCCCCAAACCCACGGGACCTATAGTTCTGGCCTACACCATATAGAAAGAAGCTTTCCCTTCCTGAAAGGCAGAAGGTTTAGGCTCTCCTCCCCTTGCTGCTCCCCCTCCCTGCCACCTGGACTGCTGAAGCCAGTTGAGCCATCTTGTGACCATGAGGAAGAAGATCACATGCTGAGCATGGCGGAGCCGGCTCCCTGGGGTCATCGGCTGGTGCCAGACCAGCCAAGGTCTCACCTGCCTCCAGAACTCCTGGCAGGAGAGATGAGCTCCTAGGAGCTAAACCATGCTGAACTGTGGTTTCTGTTACCTGTAGTCAAATAAAGCCCTTGTACATCTTGTTAATGATTAAAGAGAGAAATAATTTTGCCGGGTGAAAACAGGACAGTTCATTTCAGAACAAAAGTTTGAAACAAAATAATTCTTTCTGAATTGCGAGGAGAATAGACAATGAAAATAAATTTCTTGAGAAACTGAAGGCTCAAGTTGAAGTTAGCCTGGAAGACCTAACTATGGTCAATGATCAAGAATACACTGTAATTAATATATTCTGTCTACTCTGTCTATGTTCAAAAATTTCTATAGTGAAAGACCAACAAAACGAGAGACAATAAAGTGGATTCAGTGAGAGGAAGATAAAGGGCCACCAGCAAATGACATCTTCCAAGCTGGAGGTGGTTAATCTCCGTGTCTATCTACATGTTTGGTTTGGTTGTTTTAAAACAAAAATCCGTACTTATCCTTCCTACCAAGAGAGGACTGAATATCACTCACTGGTTCAGCGTTTACTAGGCACCAGCTACGTGTCTGGTACTTGTCAGACATCCTCCCTGCTCAGCCTCAATTCAGCAGAGCGAGTCGTTCCGCCCCTGCAGTGTGGCACGGCGGCCAGCAGGAGGCGCGGTAGCGGCGCGGAGGAGCCGTGTGCAGCGCGGCTGGAGGGCGGGCCCGGGGCTTCCCGGGACGCCGCCGGAAAGGAAGGAGTGTGTAGGTCCGGGTGAGAATGACGCTAGAGACCAGGGGGAAATGTCCGCTGGAAGACGGCACACCATATTCGGAGTCTGAGCTTTAAGACCTTGATCGAGCTTGGGGGCTGCAGCTTCAGACTTGCCCTGTAGGCAGGGCGGATGCCAGGAGCCAGGGACAGGCGGCCACCCGATGGCTGGCAAACAGGAGGGGCAGGGGCGGAAAGGTCGCCTGCAGGCCCTCCGCAGGCGGGCCTCCGAATCCGAGACGCTCCCAGAGTCGCCCCCGTCCCGGCACCTTACTCGCCTTGCTGACTTTAAACGGCCTCTCCTTGGTGTTCTCCTTGTCAAACTGTTCATTCCAGTTTCCTTTGAAATAGACAGCATTCACCAGAACCAGCCTCGTCAGTGGATCCACAGAGCCCGGAGAGAGCAACTCCGCAATTTTTCCTGAGCAGAGAATTAAAGACCGAGTTAGACAGGAGCGGCTGCTGATCCCGGACACATCGGGCATCGGCTGGGGCCTTGTTCAGCAGTCAGGTGCACGGGTAGAGTTCCACTATCCCCCAAATACAAAGGGATACGTGTCCTGAAAGCAAAGCAACAAAAACTTCTGATAAGAAAAACATCATCGTTTGAATAAAACACACAAAGTGAACAAATATATGTTAATTATGCAGGATGAGTTCATAACACATGAGATAGGAAGCAGTCGTGGGTGCCTCTGACTTAAAGACAGGAAGTTAAAGGATTGTCAAAAAGGTGGGCAGTCAGAAGATGTTCTTTATAAGCTTAAAGAACAGGTTAGGCCAGGCACAGTGGCTCACACCTATAATTCCAGCACTTTGGGAGGCTGAGGTGTGAGGATCACTTGAGACCAGGAGTTTGAGACCAGCCTGGACAACACAGTGAGGCCTCATCTCTTTAAAAAAAATTATTAAAATTAGCTGGGCATGATGGTGCTACCCGTAGTCCCAATTACTTGGGAGACTGAAGCAGGAGGACCGCTTGAGCCCAAGAATTGAGGCTGTAATCCCAGCACTTCGGGAGGCCGAGGCGGGCGGATAACGAGGTGAAGCGATTGAGATCATCCTGGCCAACATGGTGAAACCCCGTCTCTACTAAAAATACAAAAATTAGCTAGGCATGATGGCACACGCCTGTGATCCCAGCTACTTGGGAGGCTGAGACAGGAGAATCGCTTGAACCTGGGAGGCAGAGGTTGCAGTGAGCTGAGATCGCACCATTGCACTCCAGCCTGGGCAATAAGAGCAAAACTCCATCTCAAAGAAAAAAAAGAAAAAGAACTGAGGCTGCAGTGAGCTGTGATTGTGGCACTGCACTCCAGCCTGGGTGACAGAGGGAAACCCTGTCTCAAAAAAAAAAAAAGTTTAAATTAAGAACTGTAGATAGACCACGGCATGACCCGGTGTCCCATAGCAATGCAATGAAAACTGTAGACCGTACTACCCAAGAGGGAGGCAACTTGAGATCCATACTGAATCTTTTGTGTTACTTATGAAAGGGAAAACTATATTAACATTAACCCCCTCCTCAAAATTAAAATGTGGACTGGTCCAGAAGAGGTGTACCAAATACTGAAAGACATCACAGGTACACTGAGGACGCAGGGAGAAGCCAGAGAGAACAGCACACATTGAGCATTTCCAAAATGTCAAATAATGGCAACTGATTTCAGAAGCAGATTTTTTTAGGTTGGAGTTATTCAGAGAAAAAAAAAATCATTCCTGTTTACAATCTTGTGAAGATTGTGAAGTCTTGTGAAGGAATTGACAATAAAATAGGTTAAGATGCTGTTACAAGTAGAAAGCAATACATTTTCACCTTCTGTCTTTTCCGCTACCCAGGAGTTGATGTGTTTTCTGGACTTCTCTACAGCGCTGATGAAGTCAAGCTCCTCCATCTCTGCTTGGTAGAATTTTTGGCAGGAATCTCTAAAAGACTAGGATAGACAGAGTGACGTAACTGCCTGGCTACAAAAATGATGAACACCAACGGCCTCCTTCTTCACTGCACCAAATCAGAAAATCTACAATTTTATGATTGACATACATAATTTACAAATAAATATGAGGACTTAACCTGAAATACAACTTCCTAGCTTTAGCTATATTTAATCCTAGCTTAAAAACTAAGTCAAGGTCAGGTACTTAAAAACTAAGTCAAGGCCCACACCTGTAATCTCAGCACTTTGGGAGGCCGAGGCGGGTGGATCATGTGAGCTCAGGAGTTCGAGACCAGCCTGGCCAACATGGCGAAAGCCTGTCTCTACTAAAAATACAAAAATTAGCCGTGTATGGTGGCGGGCACCTGTAATCCCAGCTACTCGGGAGGCTGAGGCAGGAGAATCACTTGAACCCAGGAGGCAGAGGTTGCAGTAAGCTGAGATCATTCCACCGCACTCCAGCCTGGGCAACAGAGCAAAACCCTCACTGAGGAAAAAAAAAAAAACCTAAGTTGAATCAGTCTCTGAATATCAAACAAACTTCACCAACTGCTGGATCCTTTAAGGGAGCAGCCATGCATCAAGGAGCTGCCTGACAAGATGCTGACAAGACAGTTCCAAAGCATGAAGTAGATCCACCTTATTGAAATGCAGAGAATTGAAAACATATTGGCAGGTGAAAAACAAATTACAAAAGCCTATGTATGGCATAGTGGCCTTTAGAGCCACACGCTTCCTGCTGGACCCCAGCCCCCACCACCTGTCCACCTTTTTTTCTTTAGTGAGTAACAGCAAGTATGACTTACTGAGAGGAAATCACAAGACTTTTCCCCAAAGAGCCTGTTGGCTGTCCTAAGCAAGTACTGTGTGCCAGTCTTGTTCACTTCGGTGAGAAGAGACTGGAAGCCCTGGTGGATGTCTCCACCACCGCCACTTTTATTGAAAGAAAGTACCTGAAATCAAAGACAGAATGAAAACACATCATTCCTGTATGGTCTGACTTCAGGAAATGAGGCAACCCCAAACTCAGCCTAACAACCATCCAGACCCTTACTATTGCTTAAAAGATCCATCCAAGGCCAGGCGCGGTGGCTCACACCTGTAATCCCAGCACTTTGGGAGGCCGAGGTGGGCGGATCACCTGAGGTCAGGAGTTTGAGACCAGCCTGGCCAACAAGGCGAAACCCCATCTCTACTAAATATACAAAAATGAGCCGGGCCTGGTGGCACATGCCTGTAGTCCCAGCTACTCAGGAAGCTAAGGAAGGAGAGTCGCTTGAACCCAGGAGGCAGAGGTTGCAGTGAGCTGAGATCATGCCACTATACTCCAGCCTGGCGACAGAGTGAGACTCCCTCTCAAAAAAAAAAAAAAAAGATCCATCAGATTAAAGGCCAGAAGGGTCTTGAAAGCCCCTCCCTGTACCCTGTCAGTGCTGGCATGAGCTGCAATGCCCTCCACAAACCCAGGCTCCTGATGCTCAGTACTTGGAGTCTGGTGGCAAACAAGGGTGCCAAGCAGACCTCCCATCTATGCAAACGCAGGCCGCTCCTGACGTCAGAAGGGGCAGGCTCCCTCCTGCCCATGGGTCTGGAATGGCCCTGTCACTGGCTCTGACTAATGATACAGTAGGTAGAATTCAGTAGAAGTGATGCTGTTCCAGGCCTAGGCCCTGTTTAAAAGGCCTGGCAGCTGCCATGTTCACTCTCTTGTACCCTGGCCACCATGAAAGAAGGAAGTCCAAGCTATCCTGCTGAAGGCCACATGGAAAGCCCTGGAGAAAGTGCCACCACCTGTGGGGAGAGTTGTTGGAAGAATCAAGGCCTCCGGCCAGGTGTGGTGGCTCACACCTGCAATCCCAGCACTTTGGGAGGCTGAGGCCGGCGGATCACCCGAGGTCGGGAATTTGAGACCAGCCTGACCAACATGGAGAAACCCCATCTCTACTAAAAATACAAAATTAGCCTGGCGTGGTGGGCATGCCTGTAATCCCAGCTACTCAGGAGGCTGAGGCAGGAGAATCGCTTGAACCCAGGAGGCAGAGGTTGCGGTGAGCCGAGATCAACCCATTGCGCTCCAGCCTGGGCAACAAGAGCAAAACTCTGTCTCAAAAAAAAAAAGAATCAAGGTCTCAGGGGTGAGAAAGGCCTTCTTGAACCTTCCAGGCCAGGTGTCCACTGAAACAGCTGCATGAGTGACCCGCACTGCTTCCTGGGAGCAGTCCTGCCCACTCAGGCCACAGAATCTGAGAAACAATCAATTATTGTTATTTCCAGCCACTGAGTTTGGGATGGTTTGTTTTGTGGCAACAGGTGACACATGCAGCCATCCAGAAGTGGAATTCTGCCATGACCAAAACCTAAAACATGTGGCCCTGGCCTTGGACCCAGGCAGCTGGCAGAGGCTGGAGGGACAGGACGAAATGACTCCCGGGGGCTGGAGAAGGGGCTGTGTGTGTGCCAGCTGAAGAAGTGGAAAGAAGTCACCTGCAGTGACAGGGAAGATGGGGTGTCTTCCCTGTGACTCCAGCATCTGGCCAAGCGGTCCAGCATGAACCTGGCTTCTTTTTGCTGCCTAGGATAACACATGGGAAGAGAAAGATGAAAAGAAGGAACTGTTCCATTTTCAAGCAGAATTTAAAGAAACTATTTCCAATCCAGGATGTGCTAGGTGGAGAATAAAAATGTTTCTTCTTCCCAGCCTCTCCAGCTGGCAAAAGATTCTAAAAGAGATGGCCTCAGGGCAAAGATCAAATCCCAGACACTGGCCTCAAGGGTGAGGTCCAAATCCACTTCGTTAAACCTTAGAAGATTCAGGCAGCATCTTACAGACCCTCTGGCAGGCTCTCCTGTGGCACCCTGACTCCCAACCCAACACACAGCACGCAGGATGGGGGTGCGGGGCGGGGGGGCTTTTGTCCAGGGAAGCAGAATTTTAAGTTGATAGAAATCCCACAGTGGTTTGCAAGCACTTGTAACAGCCTGGACTAAAAGGGAGAGACGGCTCAAAGCGCAGGGAGGCCTCTGGGCGCCCACGTTCTACAGGTGGGAGGTAGGCTGGGAGTGCAGCAAGCACGGGCCATTTCTTACAGAACAGGAAAGGAGCTGCCAAGAGCGACACCAGGACACAGAGGGCAGAGCATGGCCAGGGCAGCAGCAGACAAGGGACAATTCCCGGAAGCTGCAGTGAAGGCTCATCAAGGCTCATTGAGGAACGCCCTGCAGCCAGGGCTGAGGGGTGGACAATACGTGCCCGGCTGGGCTTGGGGATTGCCACTGTTCAGTGATGGCCGCATGCCTCCCAAGCCTACTGTGATGGGCTGCATGTGTCCCCCCAAAATGTACACACTGAGGTCCCAACTCCAGTGTCTCAGAATGGAACTGCATTTGCAGAGAGGGCCTTTCCAGGGGGGATTAAGGTAACGACGCCATTAGGTTGGGCTTTAATCCAATAGGA
This sequence comes from Piliocolobus tephrosceles, assembly GCF_002776525.5. Taxonomy (NCBI): domain Eukaryota; kingdom Metazoa; phylum Chordata; class Mammalia; order Primates; family Cercopithecidae; genus Piliocolobus; species Piliocolobus tephrosceles. The sequence continues at coordinate 165,454,026 of NC_045438.1, read as the reverse complement.
CTCATGTCCTTATAAAAAGAGGAGATGAGGACACACACACACACACACACAGATGATCACGTGAGGACACAGGGAGAAAACGGTGTCTACAAGCCGAGGACAGCGGCTGCAGGAGAAACCAACGCTGCCCACACCTGGATCTCGGACTCCCAGGGAACCACCAGGTCCAGAGGGCAGAGCGCAGCAGTCATGGGTGGCCCCGACCAGCCACGTCTCTGGTGTGCACACCCTCGCTCAGCCCTCAGACGCAGAGGTGCGCCTGCCTTTAGCACTGGGGCCTTGGCAAGCCGACACACGTGGAGGCTTGATAGGCACTTGTTTCAAGCCTGTCTTCTGGGAGCACATCCTCTCAGAACCCAGCCGCCTGGCCTACGGGAGCCCAGGCAACCCTGCTGAAGGAAGCATGTGGAAGGCCCCAGTGGAGAAGGCCACAGAGAAGACGCCCCAGCACCCTACTGAGCCCCCGCTGACGTAGCCTCACAAGGGACCCACCCAGTGCCAAGTGGTGCAGAAGCACCACCCAATCCACCCGGATTCAACCACCAGGAAAGCTGCTGAGCTGGGAGAGCTGGTTACACAACCACAAATACCCAGAACACTACTGAAAACATGTTTAGCTGACAAATGCCATTCTAAGAAGGCTTTACACGCAAACGAGAAAATAAAGACTCCTAACAACCAAACACCAGATGACAGTACCCAAAGATCATCACAGGACTCAACCCGAACCTTGTGACTTTACAACCATCTACAAACTCATGAACAAGCTAAGCCATGTGATGATGAAATCATTCATTCCTCTGAATCGGGCACCCCCTCCACCCCAATGGGTCAGTCAGGGTATTGTCCCCAGGGTGCTCCAGCATGGGCGGCATGCCCTTCCCTGCACACTCTCCGTCCGCACCGTGCGATACTGCACAGTCATGCGTCTCCAGCAATCCGTTTGGGATTTGGAATGTGGAGGACCAGCTCACTTGACAGGTACTAGCACCCGTGGCTGCCCTGAAGCTGTACCTGGGCCATCTGTGCAGCGGTGTCTCCCTTTGCCCCCATGTAGACCATGGCCAGGGCACAGGACATGCTCATGGGTGAGAAAAACACATTCTTCGAGTTGTCTTTACCCAGCGTTTTCAAAAGGTTTAAGGCAAAGGTGCCATTTGCTTCTGCGAGAACATCCATGATGGCAGACCTGGAACAAGATTTAAAATCAGAATCACATAAGCACAGCTTCCACGGGACTGCATCTCACACGCCTTGCTGATAGTCACCGCCGACGCTGTGGTTCAGTGGGCAAACAGAAACGCACACACGACTCTGGGCGTTTCTTTTTAGGACCCTCCAAACTATTTTGTGTGTTTCTAATGTTACGTGTGGAAAACGAAAGAGTTCTATGTGTAATGCGGCCCTGTTTTGTGAGGACTCCTCCCTGCACGCCTGCCAGTACACGGAGAAAGTGCGGGAGGAGGCACCCTTTCCTGGAGTCACTTTCTTGGGGTGGAATTACAGAAGGATATTGGCTTTTGCTTCTATGTTTGTATACTTTGGTGTGTTTTGTGGGCTTAAATGTACTGTTTTAATTTGAAAAATATTCAAAATGACAAATTCACTGACAGTTACACAAGAAAAGATGGCCAAATGTTTTTATAATGAGAGAGAGAACCCCATTTCAGGGTAACAAGAGCCTTAAAATAAAAGAAGATAAATCAAGCCCCATACAAAGATGTGTGAAAGCCTTTCAAATGCCTCCTGACCCTTGGATCTCCTTCTAGGAAATCCCTGCAGGTGGCAAAGCCGCAGTCTTAGACCAGGCTTGGGGACCTCCTGCTGCCACAAGCCAGGCCTTCCTGCTCCTGAACCCACAGCACACTCAGGACACCACCTTGCCTCCCGGGCTATGGGGGCATGCCCGTCTCCACCTTCCAGACAGGCTCAGGGGTAGGGTCTGGCTGCACACGTCTCTCTAGCCCTGCCGTGCAGGGTCCAGAGCAGGAACACAGCTGGATAGTCAGGGCGGGGGAGCTGGGGTACCTTCAGGCAAGTCGGAATCATAGAATCACAACGTGTTAAAGCCCAATAAGCCCTTAGAGAGACCTACCATCAATGCCCCTCTGCACTAGAGAGAAGGTGAAGTTGACAGAAGTGAAGCTAAGAAGTAGCCGGGCTTGAAACGCAGGGCCAATGCCCTGTCTGGGCTACTGCTCAAGAAGAATCTGCAGAATCAGGTGAGAGGACAGGGGCAGGTCAGGACCCCACAGGCAGTCAGGTTGGGGAGGAGGGGACGCGGGAATACAGGGATGCGAGGCCTGCCTGCTCTGACACAGTTCTCAAATGTTTACCAAATGCATATGTCCCACTCGGAGAACGCCAGCATTCTAAGACAGTCCCAGCGGCTCACTTGAGCAGTGAGTGGGAACCCACAGAACAAGGAAGGGGAGAAGCTGGAGCCGATGGGAGAGGGAAGGAGGTGCCTACTGAAAGCCCTGTGAGGAGACGCTGAATGAACCAGTTCTCCACCATGCATGCCTTTGCATTCACAGCTGGGGCTGGCTGAACGAGTGCCCCAGACATACCAGGTTCCTAATCCCTGGGACCTGTGAATGCCTCTTACATGGCACAAGGGACCGTGCGGCAGGATTACATTCAGGCTCTCGAGACGGGAGATTATCCTGGAGTGTTCCAGCTGGCCCTAAATGTAACCACAGGTATCCTTCTAAGAGGGAGGCAGGGGGAGATCTTACAGGAAAAAGCAATGCAAAGAATAAAGCAAAATGCCCCTCCGCTGGCCTTGAAGATGAAGGGGCCTCAAGCCAAGGAGTGCAAGGACCACAGCTGCAGTAGCTGGAAAGGCAAGGAGGATCCTCTGGAGGAGCCTGGCTCCGTGAAACCCGTTTCCAACCTCCAACCTCAGAACTCTGAGAGAATAAACACGTGCTGTTTAGCCACGAATCCGTGGTCATTTGTTACAGCAGCCACGGGAAACCAAGACAATAACTAATACACCTGATACAGCTTGTTTGTTGTGCTTCTTTAAATAGTTTGTTTTCAAACTCTTCTTTATTCGTTACAGAGAATACGTGGGGCACTCCTGGCTTGCCAAGCCTTTCCAAACGTATTTTAAGATTACTAATTTCTAATAAAAGGACAATAGAATGTACATATTACTAAAATTCTCCTGAATATAAGGGAGTCTTTGATGATACATAAATAAATCCAGGATTCCTCAGAGCCCTGGGAACATCAATATAAACAAAAGTAGCCATTACATGGAACTGAAGCAAAATTGGGCCTAGTTTTGGTTCTTTGGATTCTAGATCACAAGAACTGCCCGCTTATCAACTTGAAGAGAAACAATTGGTAAAACAGGGAAACTTCTAGGTTAAGAATAAGAAAAGAGAAGGTGACCCAAAGCAAGAAGCACAGCCTGTGAAGTCTGTGTCTCAGGATTCAAAGTCAGCAAACACCCTGACACGTGGGGTCTTCCCTGGCCTGGGGACATGGACCTCTGTCTTTGTCCCCAAGAGGGCTCAGCCCACATAGAGAGGCTGCCAGGTGAGACGGCTCCTCCATGAACCAAAACAAAAAGACAGAGGTAAGTACCAGGTCAGCTGGCCAGGGAAAGGTCCCACATGCTCCCCCAACCCCATCTAAGACTATTCTACCATGAGCACACATTTTCCCCTCAAATGCTGAAGGACTCTTACACTTTTTTTTTCTTTTTTTTTTTTTTTGTAGAGACAAGGTTCTTGCCATCTTGCCCAGGCTGCTCTTGAACGCCTGGCCTCAAGGGATTTTCCTGCCTCAGCCTCCCAAGGTGCTGAGATTACAGCCATGCACCATGCCCAGCTTAAAGGACTTTTAATTCAAATGGAAATGTCTACCTAAGAAAGGCAAATAATAAAACGCTCCATCTCCAGCAATATCCTTGAGAATCTGTTTCAGGCACTGACCTATATCAGTAACTTCAACAAGGCAAAGCCACTCTTGCCTGAAGACACGCCCACTGGGGAGGAGCCTGTCTGGCCAGCCCAGGTTACACCATTGGGGGCAGACAAGTCAGCCCACATGGGTTTCACTGTGTCAGGGGATTTAATTTGAAATACTGAACTGCAGAAACCAAACCAGGATATTCAGAGATGGCACGAGTCAGGAGGGAGACAGGGTCTCTAGTCCTGGCTCTGGTACCCTGGGCAAATCACTTGACTTCTGCTATCAGTTCCCTCTCTGTATGAGGAAAAGCATATACCAGATAATCCGGATTCCCTTCCATCTCTAACATTCAATAATTGTTAATACCAAATGCAGAAAGAAGAGCAAAAATGTAGCTCAATTTTCAAAGCCCACAATGAGGTCAGTAATGATATTCCATTTCTTAGTTGAAAACACTGCTTACAGCCGTGAAAGATAAAATTCTACCTATGCCTGACATAAAAATTGCTGAGCAAAAAAGAAACAATAAATCAAGGATGTCCTTGAGATTTAGTTTTCTTAGCAGAAACTGTGTTAATCATTAAATAACTGAATACCCTACTCCTGATAAATACCCTTCCACCAAACAGCAAGTGATACTACCCGTGCTTCCTTAACAACGTCAGAACTACCTACTTCAGCAGCCACCAGCACAGTTGATGATAAAACATTAGTCCCTTAATTCCCCAAACAGGAACAAGATAAAAATATCTGTCGTCCCATCCTTGTGTAACTTTGTTCAGATAGTTCTGGCAAAGGCAAATACAACTCATGAAACATAATGAGAAAGGAGATTGTCAGAAAGGAGACAAAATGAGCGTAGTTAGCAAACAATTTGATGGTCTACCTGAAAAGCAGCCAGAATCAGTAGAATACTCTTAAAGCTGAAAAACAATGGAGTAAACTGGGGTTCAAAAAAATTGGAAAAACAGACCCCAGTAGAAACACGTGCAAAGGACATTAACGATTCTACCCCCAAAAAAGAAAGACAATAGCTAATAATTATATTTAAAAGTTTCAACTTCAGAAAAAAAGATTCCAGTTTTTTGATGTATACTATGTGCTAGGTCCACACTGAAAGACCCTTACCCTCTGACATAGCTGCTGAGAACACCTATGTTTTACAAGCAAAGAAATTGGGCCTTAGATCTTTAAGTATTTTGTCTCCAGAGGACCCATGGCTACAACAGCAGAATGAGGGCTGGAAGCCAGGACTGCATGGCTCTGCAGTTCACTCTCTTAACACAATGGTGCACGGCCTTCCCAAAAAGCAATGGTGGAGAGTAAATTAAAGATGCCTTTTCAAACCGTGAACCTTGCAAATACAAAAACGATTCATGCTAATACTAACAAAGACAGGCAATGCTTCTCACACCATGCAAGTAAAACGGAGGCAGCAGGGACAGGGCTTGGCCCATACCCACTCCCATATTTTCCATACATCCCCCAAGCCATCACACCTGCCCACCGTGAGACCACGCAAACCAGGGAAGGAAACAAGAGAAGCTACGTTCCACCCCAAATCTTACCCAAGGGAGTTACCCAGGAGAATGACGATCCTGACCTCTTGCCTTGCTCTATTACTAAAATCTTCTCCTCAGGGCCTCATCTGCCATGCCCTGATCATGACACATCTGTGCTACCATGATGTTTCACGGTGCCTGCCACTAGCGTGTGTAATGCTGCTGACACACCTCATGACTATTCATGTCACCCTAAAACACCAGGAATACCTGTCCCGAGGGCCAGCCTGGGAACTCTTGCCCTTGTGCCGCTGCCCTCCTGCTCCAGCATAAGCCCAATAAAGTCTTGTCTGGGACACTTTCTCTGCCTCATGTCAATTTCCATTGCATGAGAATCTAAGAATCCATGATCAGTAACAATACTTTAAATTGGTACACCAGTATTTCCTGAGTATAATTTAGAATCACGTAAAAAATAAAAGTAAAATACAATAAAATGAAGGAAGAAAAGAAAACGTCATGAAAACATTCAGACTATCTGAATTAAAAATTCCACTTTTAGGAATTTCACTGAAGGTAAAACTCACAGGTTTGGTACCTAATAAAACATTATGTACAACATTATGGGATATAAATAGGGATATTCATAATAAAAATCACAGTAATGACATGGGAATATATAAGATTACATAAAAAAATAAAACTATACATACAATTTAACCTTATCCATGTAAATTAGGGAAAAAGGTAAGTGTAGACATAATTTCTAGACAGAATGGGGGAAATACGATACACTAAATGTTTCTGAGTAAAGGTAATTTTTATGTTTTTTATATTTTTCTGGATTTTCACATTTTCTATAGCATATCATTTCTGGAGGGGGTTGGTTAACTCTTCTTTTTATGGAATTACTATATATACATTCAGTTTAAAAATCAGGTAGTGTTAAAAGAGATGTTATAAAAGACAATAAGCTCCTTCTCAGCCCTCCCAACTCCCCAGGAGCAATCACCTCCACTGCTCTTTCTTCTGGTGTTTACACCATATTTCTATATAACACATGTATACTACTATCTTTGACCTAATAACTTTATCACGTTTTATTTTATGTATTTATTTATTTTTATTAGGGTAGGGGTCTCACTCTGTCGCCCAGGCTGGAAGGCAGTTGCATGACCATGGCTCACTGCAGCCTCAAACTCCTGGCCTCAAGCAATCCTCTAGCATCAGCCTCCTAAAGTGCTGGAACGACAGGCACCTGGTCAAATTCTAGACATTATCTATTGCCTTCCTAATCTACAGGCTGAGGGCCCGGTCCCTATCTACAGGTTTGCTTTATTATCATTAAATAGCATTCGATGCTAAGCCAGGTGGTGGGATGGGAACCCATTTACTTTTTCATGTAATGCTGATTTGCCTTATATTAATAGTGCCTTCCCCCCTTTCCTTAGTTTCCTATGTACTATGTATTTTCAAATTCTCCCCAAATGTTCTACAGGTCAGTCAAACCCTTTCAGTAATTTTTTCATATGCTTTGACACAAGGAATAATCTACCAGCTGCATTTTCCTCTCCCTCCGTCTGTCACCATGCTGCTGAGAACAGGCGACTTTCATGCCAAAGAGAAATTTTCATAGACAGGGGACAAGTTTCCCTATTATAATACATGGCCAATTTATAGTTTGGCAGGCTGGTCAGACTAATTTTTTTCCTCAAACACAGCACATTGCTTACAGGGCAAAGAAATTATTTTTTCTTATTTAAGTGTTGATGACATTTTAATATGTCTAATTTTTTAATGCTTTATGCAAACTTACAAATTGCACAAACCTTAGTAAACTTTTGAACTTCTACAAATCTAATAAATCAAGACATACAAATCTAGTAAGCTAGCTTCTCCTAAGAACCTTCAAACAGTACAATGATTATAAAACTTATTTCTATACCTGTACTTACGTCTAGCAAAAGGTATTCATTAATATCACAGATTTAATTATTTTATCTTTGTTATATTTTCCTATTCCTTTCCTAAGGTAATAGTAATGCTTATTTTAATAGTTTCCTATGGGGAAAATTAATCTTATGGGGTTAAATCCTAAGGGACCATCCCTTTCTGTAAAAACAAAGTGGGGCTCCCTGGTTCATGGTCTTTGAACATCACAGCTGTTTCTCAGCACAGGGCACGCACTCTTTGGCGCCAAACATATCTGCTAGTTAGGGCCGCTTTGAGCTCCAATCCCGCCTTCACTGGGATTTTATAAGGCCTCAACCAAACACCAGATTTCAGTGTCTTGTAGCCTGATGTCCTTCCTTAAAATGAAATATGGAGTTACCTCTATGTGAGTTGCATAGACCAGTGTTGTATGGTATAACTTGGTCTTTTTGTTGAATGTTTAGGCCTTTAAGTTGGTGTTTACAACTACTGTGTTTGTTAGCCCAGGAAGCTATAATAACTAAACTTTTCCATAGCAATCCTGGACATAGTGCAAACATTACTGAATTCTTTTGTGCCTTTTTAAAGCTCATCTTGCTTGCCTCATCTGAACTTATTAATGAGCTTGGGCTTTTTACAAATAATATATTTCAATTAGCTGATGTTTGTTTTCTTCTTGCTCTAATTGTCCTAACTTGGCTGGTGGGAATCTCTTTAGTTACTTTCCCTCCAAACACCCTTGGTTTGTATGCAGGGGTCCCCAACAGGTCCGTCTGTGGTCTGTTAGCAACTGGGCCACACAGCAGGAGGTGAGCAGCAGGTTGAGCGAACATTACTGCCTGAGCTCCACCTCCTGCTAGGTCCGTGGCAGCGTTAGCATCTCATAGGAGTGTGAACCTACTGCGAACTGTGCATGTAAGCGATCTAGGTTGCAAGCTTCTTACGAGAATCGAATGCCTGATGATCTGAGGTGGAACAGTTTCATCTTGAAACCATATCCCCAACGTCATCAGTGGAAAAATTGTCTTCCATGAAACCAGTCTAGTCCCTGGTGCCAAAAAGTTTGGGGACTATCGCTTTAAAGCAACAGCAAAGTCTTACCGAACCATTTTAGATTTTTCTAGTCCAAAGACTAGATATTACAGGTGCACACCACCATATCCAGTTAATTTTTTATTTTTTGTAGAGACAGGGTCTTGCTCGGTGGCCAGGGCTGGTCCCGAACTCCTGACCTCAAGCTATCTTCCCACCTCGGCTTCCCAAAGTGCTAGGATTACAGGCATGAGCCACTAAGCCTAGCTTGGGAAAAAATTATAAGGCACTCGCTGATTTCCTCCAGACTGGCTCTCTGTTTTCTTTTTCTGTCAAGTACAAATTTCTTAGACTGATCTCATCTGGGACTTCCCACCCTTCTCCATGCTGTGACACACATAGAAAATGATATTTGTATGTCACTTTGGGGCCAGGCTACTCACCCCAGAGGTGACCGGTGCAGAGCTCCAGCCACCCAGACTCCCCGAGTTGGAGGGATCTGTTAACCTGCCCAGGGCACAACACCCACACACAAGTTAGAAAGTTCTGCTCTGGAAGATTGAAACTGGACCCCTTCCTTATATACACCATATACAAAAATCAACTCAAGATGGATTAAAGGCTTAAATGTAAAAGCCAAAACTATAAAAACCCTGGAAGACAATCTAAGCAATACCATTCTGGACATAGGAACAGGCAAAGATTTCATGACAAAGATGCCAAATACAATCACAACAAAAGCAAAAATTGACAAATAGGATCTAATTAAACTGAAGTGGTCCTGCACAGCAAAAGAAACTATCAACAGAGTAAACAGCCAACATACAGAATGGAAGAAAATATTCACAAACTTTGCATCTGACAAAGGTCAAATATCCAGCATCTATAAGGAGCTTAAACAAATTTACAAGGAAACAACTCCATTAAAAAGTAGGCAAAGGACATGAACAGATACTTTTCAAAAGGAGACATTCATGCAGCCAACAGGCATAAGAAAAAAGGCTCAATACCAATGATGATTAGAGAAATGCTAATCAAAACCACAGTGAGATACCATCTCACGCCAGTCAGAATGGCTATTATTAAAAAGTCAAAAAATAAGAGATACTGGCAAGGCTGTGGAGAAAAGAGACCACTTACGTACTGCTGGTGGGAGTGTAAAATAGTTCAACCACTGGGGAAAGCAGTGCGGTGACTCCTCAAAGAAGTAAAAACAGATCTACCATTCAATCCAGCAATCCCATTACTGAGTACACAACCAGAGGAATAGAAATCCTTCTACCATAAAGATACATGCATGCGAATGTTCACTGCAGCACTATTCACAATAGCAAAGACATGGAATCAACCTAAATGCCCATGAATGGCAGATGGGATAAAGAAATTGTGGTACATATACACCATGGAATACTATGCAACCATAAAAAAGAACGAGATCATGGGTTTTGCAGAAACATGGATGGAACTGGAGGCCATTATCCTGAGCAAACTAACACAGGGAACAGAAAACCAAACACCGCATGTTCTCACTTATGAGTGGAAGCTGAATGATGAGAACGTGGATACAAAGAGGGGAGCAACAAACACTGGGGCCTACCAGAGGGTGGAGGGTGAAGGATGGGAGGAGGGAGAGGGACAGAAAACTGTTGGGTACTAGGCTTAGGACCTGGGTGATGAAATAACCTGCACACCAAATCCCTATGAGTTTACCTATGTAACAAGCCTGCATATGTATCCTGAACCTAAAATATAGGTTTCAAAGGTTAAAAAGAAAAAAAAAAAAGAAATCATATAAATGAATGTTCTGTTCTGACCTTATTCCCTCACTTACATTTTCCATCATGACATTTTATTCCATTTTGCCTTCTATGCTAATTCTTTGGATACCACAATTACAGTTTATTGAGTCTTCCATTCCCTGTGCTGCCTATCTCTGGGGTCCTTTTGTTATGGTGACTGGTGTTTGCTTTATTTTATTTAGGTCTCTCTTTCGTACCTGGACTTTCCAAACATTCCTAACAACCCTTGGATGTCAGTACACAGTTAGGAAGAAAACACAAAACAGTGCTGGAAGCTCTGTTTACATGGACAGGACATGTCAGCTGGGAGCTTCACTGCAATGTGTTCAAGGGATCAGTGCTTTTCTGTCCAGGAACCAGCAAATGGGAGAACTCTTTGGTCTGGCTGCTGGTGGTGTTCTGGAAGGAGACAGGGTGGAAGCAGATGGGGGTCGGGGGCTTCTACTGGATCTGTAATCCCCTCATGTCACCCCACTGCTTCCCCACAGTGCCTGCAGGACCCCGAGTTTGAGCATTTTCATTATCACTTTGCAATAATGCATAAACATTAAACAATTAATCATAAAAAAGATTGGAGAGATCCAAATCCTAAAACGAAAGAAAAATAAATCCACGTTTAAAGTTTACCACTCAAGATACGCCAAATATCAACAAATTGTAAGCAATCTAGGGAGACTTTTATATTGAGGGCTTTCTCTTATCCTTTCAGCAAACGTGTGAGTAACAAGGATGCCTGTTTCACAGTCACACTGCAAACTAAAGACCTGTCAATGGCTTTTTAAGGACCTACTTCTTTTTTTTTTTTTTTTTTTTTTGAGGCGGAGTCTCGCTCTGTCGCCCAGGCTGGAGTGCAGTGGCGGGATCTCAGCTCACTGCAAGCTCCGCCTCCCGGGTTCACGCCATTCTCCTGCCTCAGCCTCGACTACAGGCGCCGCCACCTCGCCCGGCTAGTTTTTTGTATTTTTTAGTAGAGACGGGGTTTCACCGTGTTAGCCAGGATGGTCTCGATCTCCTGACCTCGTGATCCGCCCGTCTGGGCCTCCCAAAGTGCTGGGATTACAGGCTTGAGCCACTGCGCCCGGCCAGGACCTACTTCTTTAGCTTCAGTAAATAAGATAGCTAAGTGTCCTTCATATATATATATATGTGTGTGTATATATATATATGAATACACATGTATATATATACATAGACAAATATTTATACAAAATTCATTACATTTCAAAATTTTTAAACTATACCTTTTAAAAATAAAAAATGATATTTAATCACAGACATAAAAACTGGATATTAAAGTCTTATTAACGAACAATTTTATGTATTTTTTAAACAAGCCTAACAAATCTATTCTGGCATCACTTTTTTTTTTCCTGTAGCATCACCAGTAACTGAGCAATGTTCACAGTTGATTTTATTCAACTGATCAAGTCTTAATATTACTTTTTAGGTGTCACTATTGAATTGTGCTTCTCAACTTCCATTAAGGATGCCTTTATTTCCTACTAAATTTAACCATTTAAAGATTGGTTTAATGGAAACTTGGACTTCCTGCTTTGTCCCTCTGTTTCCTTGTGCAGTGTGTGTGTGTGTGTGTGTGTGTGTTGTGTGTGTGTGTTTAATATATCTAAGCAGTCTTAGTCTAATATATCTAATCAGTCTAATATATCTAATCAGACTAATATATCAGTCTAATAGTCTAATATATCTAACATATAAATGGGAGTTAAACATTATTTTCAGGCCAGGTGTGGTGGCTCACATCTGTAATCCCAGCACTTTGGAAGGCCGAGGCAGGCAGATCACGAGGTCAGGAGTTTGAGACCAGCCTGGCCAGCATGGTGAAACCCCATCTCTACTAAAAATACAAAAATTAACCAGGTTGGAGCCCAGGAGGTGGAGGTTGCAGTGAGCCAAGATCGCACCACTGCACTCCAGCCTGGCAAAAAAAAAAAAAAATTATTTTCTTTCTTTGGATGCCTTAGCCTAATCCCAAGTGCAGTAAGCCTGGAAATGTAAGGTACGTGGTCTTCCATGGCACCATACAACATCTGCTTGGGTGCCCTTATGATTACATATATGGAAAAGAATGTTGATTCTGTTCATTCTAATTTCACTGTACCATTACTGGTCTGTGTTAACTGTTTCATGCTGAATTGTAATAAAATGCATTGGAATTGGCCTTAACTTAAAATACTTAGTTTACATAGTCGAGTATGACCAAAGAACTTTTCTGTTTGGTGGCACCACATCACAATGGATGCAATTACTCAGATACAATCCTGAAATGAGAACACAAGCCATCTATGCTGATAACAGCAGTCATTGGTGTTAATCCCAGCACACATAACAGCCCCAGCAATACAAGGCCGGCCCAGGACCTTAACTAGAAGGTCACTGAACACATCAGATCTCATCTCATCAGGCCTGACCCACACCAGAAAGGATGCAGGCAGCTGCAGGGCGTATCCCTGTCATTAGGCACAAGGGCATCCCAGAAAGCAAAAGTGCCCAAAAAAATGGACTCAGGGCCGGGCGCGGTGGCTCAAGCCTGTAATCCCAGCAATTTGGGAGGCCGAGACGGGCGGATCACGAGGTCAGGAGATCGAGACCATCCTGGAAAACACGGTGAAACCCCGTCTCTACTAAAAATACAAAAAAACTAGCCGGGCGAGGTGGCGGTGCCTGTAGTCCCAGCTACTCGGGAGGCTGAGGCAGGAGAATGGTGGGAACCCGGGAGGCGGAGCTTGCAGTGAGCTGGGATCTGGCCACTGCACTCCAGCCTGGGCGACAGAGCACTCCGTCTCAAAAAAAAAAAAAAAAAAAGGACTCAGGTGCCCCCTCGCATCTGAGTATTCGGACAGCATGTGAACATTAATTATTAATTTTCTGTACCTCAGTTTTCCAAAGCCAAGCTTTAGGACAAAAAAAAAGGAAGAAAGTAACTTAAATGCCAATTTGTAGTTAAAGTTTCCTCTTTGCCTTGAAGACATCAAAGCTCGTAATGGTTTGCCTGTAGGAAGTTTAACTCAAACACAGAGCGGTAAGGCGATCCGGGCTGGTCCACACGATGGTCTCCACGGGTCTGGGCGACCTGGAAAGCGCTGCGGAATTGGCCAAGCCCAGCACGGCCAGTCCAGGGAACACACGCAGGGGGCGCTGACGGCCGCGTTCGGCGCCGATCCCTCGGCCTCTCTCCACCTCCAGCCGGGCTCCCGACACTCGGCGCCCCAAGACTGAGCACGCGTCCTCCGGGTCGCGGGGCCGGCGAGGGGTCACGGAGGCCGCGGGGCCCACGGGGGTCACCTGTGGCCCGGGAGGGTCTGCGCCGCCCCCATCCGCGCCGGCCGCCTCTTCCGAGGGCGCTGGGCCTGTGCGCCCGGGGTCCCCGCGTCAGCGGCGTCACCGGCCGAGCTCGCGGCCACGCACGACTCACCGGCCGCGTCGCCGTCCTCTGCAGCTGCGGGGCTCCGGAAGGGAACCCCAGCCGGACGCTCGCCCGGGCTCCCGCCCCGCTGGGACGGCCAGGGTCACAGCCCCGCGCGGCCACGCCCCATTCTCGGGGCTCCCGCGTCCCCCCGCGCCGTTGACCCACGCGCGTTCCCCGCCCCACTCCCCTCCCCCGCCACACACCCTCGCGCCCCCGGCTCTCCCGACTTGGGAGCGGCAAACCCAAGCCAGACACTTACTCCGGGGCGGGGAGCGAGTGGAACGGCGGGTAGAGACGCCGGAGCCACCCCGGACCTCAAATACCCGCGGGGAGGCGGGCGGAGTCCGGGTCGCGAGCTAGCGTCGCCCGCCCGGAGCACTGAGAGAGGCGGGGCGGGACGCGCGGGTCAACCCCACCCGCCTGCCGGGGGCGCCGCCAGTCCTGCCCGGAGGCCTTGACTTTGACTGTAGTTCAGGGCCCCAGCAGCGTGTTTATGGTGCCTCTATAGAGACTGAAGGCTGGCCTGGTTCCAGGAAAGGGCCAGCTGCTGGTACACGGCCATTCACTGGGGAGTGCAGAACACGCATTTAAAAATGAGCCGACTAGATACAGCTCACAAAGACTTTGCTGATAAAACAGCTTGCGGCAAAGAAGCCAGCCAGGGGCCAGCGCAGTGGCTCACCCCAGTAATCCCAACACTCTGGGAGGCCGAGGCGGGCGGATCACTTGAGGTCAGGAGTTCCAGACCAGCCTGGCCAACATGGCAAAACCCCGTCTCTACTAAAAATACAAAAATTAGCCGAGCGTAGTGGCGCGTTCCTGTAATCCCAGCTGCTAGGGAAGCTGAGGCAGGATAATCACTTGAACCCGGGAGGCAGAGGTTGCAGTGAGCCGAGATGGTGCCACTGCACTCCAGCCTGGTCCATCTCAAAAAAAAACAAAAAGAAAAAAAATAGCAGACTAAAGAGCTTTTGCAAGGCGAAAGGAATAGTCAAGCAGAGTACACAGACAACCCACAGAGTGGGAGAAAATCTTCACAATCTATACATCCGACAAAGCAGTAATATCCAGAATCTACAAGAAACTCAAATTAGCAAGAAAAAAACAATCCCATCACAAAGTGGGCTGGCATGAATAGACAGTTCTCAAAAGAGTATATACAAATGGCCAACACACATATGAAAAAATGCTCCACATCACTAATAATTAGGGAAATGCAAATCAAAACCACAATGTGATACCACCTCACTCCCGCAAGAGTGGCCATAATCAAAACGTCAAAAACTCAAAAAATAATAGATGTTGGTGTGGATTCGGTGAAAAGGGAACACCTCTACGCTGCTGATGGAAATGTAAACCACTGTGGAAAATAGTGTGGAGATTCCTTAAATAACTAAAAATAGAATTACCATTTGATCCAGCAATCCCACTACTGGATATCTACCCAGAGGAAAATAAGTCAATGTACAAAAAAGATACTTGCACACACATGTTAGCAGCACACTTCGCAACTGCAAAAACGTGAAACCAACCCAAATGCCCATAATCAAAGAGTGGATAAAGAAACTGTGGTGTGCATATACGATGGAATGCTACTCAGCCATTAAAAGGAATGAATTAATGGCATTCGCAACCTGAATGGGATTGGAGACCATTGTTCTAAGTGAAGTAACTCAGGAATGGAAAACCAAAAATTGTGTGTTCTCACTCATAAGTGGGAGCTAAACTATGAGGATGCAAAGGCATAAGAATGATACAATGGACTTCGGGGACTTGGGGGAAAAGGCTGGAAAGGGAGTGAGGGATAAAAGGCTACAAATTGAGTTCAGTGTATACTGCTAAGGTGATAGATGCACCAAAATCTCACAAACCACCACTAAAGAACTTACTTGGCAGGGCGCGGTGGCTCATGCCTGTAATCTCAGCACTTTGGGAGGCCAAGGTGGGCAGATGACGAAGTCAGGAGTTCGAGACCAGCCTGGCCAGCATGGTGAAACCCCATCTCTACTAAAAATACAAAAAAATTAGTCAGGCATGGTGGCGCACGCCTGTAGTCCCAGCTACTGAGGAGGCTGAGGCAGGAGAATTGCTTGAACCCAGCAGGCAGAGGTTGATTGCAGTGAGCTGAGACCATGCCACTGCACTCCAGCCTGGGCAACAGAGCAAGACTCCAACTCAGAAAAAAAAGAAAAAAAAAAAACTTGCCATGTAACCAAATACTGCACGTTCTCCAAAAACCTGTGGAAATAAATAACTAATATATATATGTATTTTTTTAATTTAAAAATAAATTGTGTGTACTATGGAGCGGTGTGTTAGGACTTCCGGTTCTCCCCAGGCCCATAGGAATTAGACCCCAGGGTACTGACAGGTTAGCCAGGGAAGTATAAAAACTCCATCTGCCATCTCAGATGGAGCAGTCTTGGAAAACAGAAACATCTAGCGTCAATGGAAGTAGGGAAAATGCTAGCCAGGTATTTTACATGAGTTCAATTTTGAGAACTCAAGCTGTTTTACTCCCTCTGTCCTTACCCTAAGGCGGAGTTTCTCCACATCAACACTGTTGACTGCATGAACCCCATAACTTGTGGTTGGGGGTCTGCCCTGGCATTACAGATGTTTCACAAAATCTCTGGTGGAGGTCCACCAAGTGGATGCCAGTAGCAAACCACATGCCCCTCCCTAGTTGTGGCTTAGTTAGTCTTTAGTGATATAAATTGCAAATATTTCCCCCAGCTTCTCATCTGTTTTCTGACATTGCTTCTGGTGATTTTGGCATACACTCTTTTAATGTAGTCAACTTTAATGATTTTTCCTTTATTGTTTCTGAGTCATAGTTAGAAAAACTTTCTCTATTCACAAAGAGCAGTCTCTTTTAGGA
The DNA here is from genome assembly GCF_002776525.5 of Piliocolobus tephrosceles. Lineage (NCBI taxonomy): Eukaryota > Metazoa > Chordata > Mammalia > Primates > Cercopithecidae > Piliocolobus > Piliocolobus tephrosceles. The sequence goes on along the minus strand of NC_045438.1, from coordinate 165,437,526 downwards.
AAAAAAAAAAAAGAACCTCTAGATTATAGAGTTCCCCAATGTTTTCTTCTAGTATTTGTACAGTTTTATTTTTTATATTTAGATTGCTGATCCATTTAAAGTTTGTTCTGGTGTATGGGAAATATAGATCCAATTTTAATTCGCTTTCAAGTGACTTTCAGTTTTTCCACCTCTGTTTATTAAAAAACCATATTTTCACTAATGTCTTCACATGCCACATATGTTATATATCAAAAAGCCACATATACTTGGGTCTGATTCTGGACTTTCAATTTGGTTCTACTGGTTAGATTCTTTCAATTATAGAGTTTTCCTCATATGATTTAATATCTCATATAGTGCATTCTCCTTACTGCTCTTCTGCTTCAGATTTTCCTGTCTATCCTTGCTGCTTTTTCTCCCATATAAACTTGTTTGTTTGTTTGTTTGTTTTGAGATGGAGTCTCACTCTGTCGCCCAGGCTGGAATGCAGTGGTGTGATCTCAGCTCACTGCAACCTCCATCTTCTGAGTTCAAACGATTCTCATGCCTCAGCCTCACGAGTAGCTGGGATTACAGGCGCATGCCACCACGCCCAGCTAATTTTTGTATTTTTAGTAGAGATGAGAGTTCACCATGTTGGCCAGGCTAGTCTTGAACTCCCAAACTCATGATCCGCCCTCCTCAGCCTCCCAAAGTGCTGGGATTACAGGCGTGAGCCACCGCGCCCGGCCTCTCCCATACAAACTTAAGAGTCAACTTGTCTAGCTCTGAAAAAAAAAAATCTTGTTGGCGGGGCACGGTGGCTTACACCTGTAATCCCACCACTTTGGGAGGCCAAAACGGGTGGATCTCTTGAGGTCAGGAGTTCAACATTAGCCTGGCCAACATGGTGAAACCCCATCTCTACTAAGAATACAAAAATTAGCTGGACCTGATGGCGTGTGCGTGTAATCCCAGCTACTTGGGAGGCTGAAGCAGGAGAATTGCTCGAACCTGGGAGGCAGAGGTTGCAGTGAGCCAAGATGGTGCCCTTATACTCCAGTGTGAGTGACAGAGCAAGATCCTGTCTCAAAAAAAAAAAATTAAAATTAAAAAAAAATTAAACTATATTCAAGCAGGCCAGGTGCAGTTGCTCATGCCTGCAATCCCAGGACTTTGGGAGGCAGAGGTAAGTGGATCACCAGAGCAAGACTCCGTCTCAAAAAATAAAAATAAAAAATAAAATGAAAATAAAAATAAATCTTGTTGGTAATCTATTAGAAACATATTGAATTTACGTATTACCCTGTTATAAACCAACATTTGTATTTTGATTTACTTGTTCTAGCCAAGATCATGCTGGGTCTTTCTGTTCATTCAAATAATTTTTTTCCTTTTTCCTTTAAAGTTCTGTTCATGTAAGATTTGCACATTTCTTGTTTAGTTTATTTCTAGTTATTTTATGTCTTTGCTGGTATTGTATGTAAGCAAGTTTCTTCCGTTATATTTTCCAACTACCTTTTGTTTGTGGATGAGAAAATTAATTGTTTTTATGTATTAACTTTATAACCTGCTTCCTTACTTAATTTTTTTACTATTTGTATTTTTTATTGCTTCTTTTAAGTCATCTATAGCTATACTCTACCACCTATAAATAGAAATAGTTGTACTTCTTTCTCCAATGTTCATCCCTCTAATCGTTTTCTCTTGTTTGATTGCATTGGCTGACACCTTCAATGGAGCAAATTGCCTGACCACTTGTGGCGTTAATATCTACAAAATGAAAGGGTGAAGCCCTTTTGGCTTCATCAAAGGGCAAGTCATTCCTAACTTAATTGCTTCTTCTCAAAATAGGTTTACTGGGCAGGGAGACCCAGGAAGGGGTTCTGTAGTCTGGCAATCTCTGCCATCCCGCCTGGATTTAAATTAGGTTGAAGAACTATTTCCAAATTACATAGGTTAATAATTCTGGGCTTAGCATCCTCCTAGAGAGACATATGTGGCAAAAAGTTGTTTTGTACATGTTTATGACATTTTCATTACATTGTATTCTAACAGGCTTATAATGACAAGCAATCAAAACCAAAAGTAACCAGGTTTTTAGTAATAGATGAGTGCACAGTTGGAGAACTACTCCGACGAGTGGTTCTGATGCTCATGGGACAAAGGCCTGGGTTTTCGTTGTCTATAGTCAAACGTGAAAAAGCAGTTTGATGTGGCACCACTGGAAATGCATACAGGCCACTTTTTCCCCTCTTTAGCCATTTTCGGAGGGGAAAGGAGAGGGGATGCTGGCATTCTCCAAAAAAAGACGGTTTTCTCCTGGAACACCCATCTCCAGAGCCTCACGCCTGAAGTTCTAAAGGTAACATTCAGGCTCTTCTATATTTTTTCTCTTTCCGCTCTTTCTCATTTAATAGGGAATTGGTCAGTCACACAATATACCCTTGGGGCTGACCTCCCGGTGGAGAGCCTTGCCCTCTCTCCGGACCCGGAGTGAGGAAGGAAAGGTGAGCAGGGGTGAATCAGTGCACTTCTGAGTCTCATTTTAGTTTCCCTCAGAACTTTTCAGGGACTGGGCCTTCACTCAAGAAATTTCCCAGGCAGCTGTCTTGAAAACTGAGTTCAGGGTGCCTCGTAGCTATCTCAGTGCCAGGTGGTGGCTGGAGGAGAGGTTAATGCCACTGTTAGAGGAAGCTAGAGAGCTGAAGGCAGGAGTGTCATAGTCTGTTTGCAGAGGATCACACTCACAATTGTTATTCCACGGAACTCAATTCATTGAGTGATTGTAAACACTCAATGAATTGAGACTGTCTTGTAAACAGTCTGACTCATTGGTGTTTAATGTTCAGAAAATTCATTTCAAACATAAGGTGTCATAACAAAGACCTGCCTTTAGGAAAAGTCTTTTTCTTTCCCACCAGCTTTAATTGGTCCCTGCTGCTAACCATGACTGAAAACACATGAATTTACTTAGCAATAGCATGAATTTTCTTTTCTCAAACTTCTTTGGATGGGGACTAGTTCAGTTTTGGTTTGAAAGGACTTCAGTACTCCATGTAAAATAAAAGTAAACAAAGCCTTTTTGGTGTGTAAACCAAAAAGTACCCGAGACAAGTATCAATCAGTTTAGAAGTTTATTTTGCCAAAGTTAAGGACGTGCCCATGACACAGACGCAGGAGATCCTGAAAACACGTGCCTAAGGTGGTTGGGGTGCAGCTTGGTTTTATACGTTTTAGGGAGACATAAGACATCAATCAGTACATATAAGATGTACATTGGTTCGGTTTGAAAAGGTGAAACAGGCCGGGCGCGGTGGCTCACGCCTGTAATCCCAGCACTTTGGGAGGCCGAGACGGGTGGATCACGAGGTCAGGAGATCGAGACCATCCTGGCTAACACGGTGAAACCCCTTCTCTACTAAAAAATACAAAAAACTAGCCGGGCAAGGTGGTGGCGCCTGTAGTCCCAGCCACTCGGGAGGCTGAGGCGGGAGAATGGCGTAAACCCGGGAGGCGGAGCTTGCAGTGAGCTGAGATCCAGCCACTGCACTCCAGCCCGGGCGACAGAGCGAGACTCCCTCTCAAAAAAAAAAAAAGAAAGAAAGAAAAGGTGAAACAACTATAAGCAGATGGGGAGGCTCCAGGACACAGGGAGATTCCAAGATGTTCTGATTTTCAGTTGGTTTAAAAGAGTTTATCTGAAGACCTGGAATCAATTGAACTGAAAGAAGTGTCTGGGTTATGATAAGGAGTTGTGGAGACCAAGGTTCTTATTATGCAGATGAAGCCTCCAAGTAGCAGGCTTCAGAGAGGATAGATTGTAAATGTCTCTTATCAGACTTAAAATGTGCCAAACTCATAGTTAATTCTCTCCTGGATCAGGAAAAAGACCTGGAAAAGGGAAAGGGTTCTCTACAGAATGTAGATTTCCCCCACAAGAGACAGCTTTGCAGGGCCAATGTCAAAATATGCCAGATAAATATATTTTGGGGTAAAATACTTTAATTTCTTTCAGAGCCTGCTGTTTGTCATGTGATGCTATATGAGGGCCAGGCTGGAATTTGGTGTCTGATTGCTACAAAAAAAAAAAAAAGCTGCTTCATTAGTATTAAGATCTCTATTTTAACGTTAATGTTGGTCAGTTGTGTCTGAATTTCAATGGGAGGAAGGCAAGTCCTGCCCCCTCTTCCCATCATGGCCTGAACTAGTTTTTCAGGTTAACTTTGGAATACCCTTGACCAAGAGGAGGGGTCCGTTCAGATGCTTGCAGAGCTCAGAGTTTTATTTTTAGTTTACAGCTGTTTACGAGACAGTCTGAATTTACAATCAGGAAATTGGAAATAGACATTTGCCAGCTTTAGCATGTGTCCCTGAAGCTTAAAAAAATAAAAATAAAAAAGATTTACTAGGGATCTTGGTCATGGGTACTAAACACATCTCATTTTACTTTTGAATTTGGGATTGTTGCAAGTAGATATTTTGTATTGCTCCACTTTATTTTTTGAAACACTTCCCCTTTCAAATGCTAGAAATCATAGATTGATAAAAACACATTCAAAAAGAATGTGTAACCCACAAACCAGCTCATCTAACACAAATCAGGTTTGGTGTAAGAACACAGCACTGTAACTCACCCATGACCAAATCAAAGAACAGCAAGTAAGAGATCGCTGTGAATGAGTGCACTCTGTTCTGCTGACATGTCAGCTCTAACACAAAAAGGGAGAAAAGGAGTTCTCCTGAATAACTGTGACTATTTCACTGTGACACTTACATTATGTAATATTATCATTCTCCTTGTAAATTTCTCAGAATGTCATGGATTAACAGACTCATAAAACTTAAAGAGCATTTCTACCTTGATGTTAATGGTACAGATGGATTTGAATTTATTTAGCAATAGTTTAAAAAAACTAGGTCACAGTGAATTGAACCAAGGAAGGCTCAGTGTCTAAATGGTAAATAAATAATAAACTGGGGCCATAGATGAGTAAAAAATTTACCCTAATGGATAAAACATCCTAGTTCACTCTATTTGGTTAATTGAATATTTATCATACAACTACAATACAAACATTGAGATTGGTCCAGAGCTAGAACCCCTGCCCTCCAATAGAGGACATAAGTTCCTAGGCAACTATCTACACCTAATTTGTTTTCCTTATAGATAATGTAAACCAAAAATAAAATTATAAGTACCCCAGCCAACTAAATGGACCTCTCCACCAGGGCCATTCCAAAGTTAGTGTGAAAAACTAGTTCAGGCCATGATGAAAAGTGAGGCCAAACATGCCTCATTCTCATGATACTCACCTGCCTTTGGCATTCAGGCACAATTCCTCATCTTAATGCAGACATTCTCTTCTATTGATTCTATCTGCGTGATAGGAACCTTAGTCTCTGTAACCCCTTATCTTAACCCAGACACCCAGACATTCCCTTCTACTGATTCTAAATCTTTAGATAATAACTTAACCCTTTTCAACTAATTGCCAATTAGAACTTTATTTTATTTTATTTATTTATTTTTTTGGAGACAGGGTCTCACTCTCTTGCCCAGGCTGGAGTGCAGTGGCATGATCTTGGCTCACTGCAGCCTCGACTTCCCAGACTCAAGCAATCCTACCACCATAGCCTCCCAAGTAGCTGGGACTACAGTCACATGCCACCACGCCAGACTAATTTTTTTATTTTCTGTAGAGACAATGTCCCACTATGTTGCCAGGCTGGTCTCGAACTCCTGGGCTCAATTGATCCTCCTGCCTCCGCCTCCCAATGTGCTGGGATTATAGGCATGAGCCACTATGCCTGGCCAGAATATTCTTGAATTCACCTATGAACTGGAAGCCCCCATTTCCAGTTGTCTGCCTTTCTGGACCGAACCAACGTACATTTTACATGTATTGATTGATGTCATATGTTTCCTTAGATTGTATAAATCCAAGCTGTAGCCTGACTACCTTGGGCATATGTTCTCAGGATTTCCTAGGGTTGAGGATTTCCTGTGTCAGGAGTCATTGGTCACTCATATTTGGCTCAGAATAAATCTTTTCAAATATTTTACAGAGTTTACCTCTTTTCATCAACAGTAGTAAACATTGCAATGTTTCCTAGGAACAACAGAAAAATTATCCAAATGACATACAGCAATACCAATCAGCAGTGTTTCTATACTTTTGTCAGAGGCATTTGAACCGGACCTACTCCATCTTGAATACAGGTAGGTCACATAAGGCTGTGCTTTAATAAGTATCATGAATCATTAAATATGAGAGCTACTGGGCTGCATTACCAGGAGGAGGTTAGGCATTCTTAGTCACAGGATGAGATAACAGGTCAGCACAAGATACGGGTCATAAAGACTTTGCTGATGAAACAGCTTGAGGTAAAGAAGCCAGCCAGAATCCACCAAAACCAAGATGATGACCAAAGTGACCTTGGGTCCTCCTCATTGCTCATTATACAGTAATTATAATGCATTAGCATGCTAAAAGACATTCTGCCAGCACCAGAACAGTTTACAAATGTCATGGCAATGTTAGGAAGTACCCTATATGCTCTAAAAAGGGGAGGAACCCTCAGTTCTGGGGGTTGCCCATCTCTTTCCCAGAAAACTCATGAATAATCCACCCCTTGTTTGGCATAGAATCAAGTGATAACTGTAAGTACAGTCAGCTGAGCAGCTCTTGCTGCTGCGCTGCCTGCAGAGTAACTACTCTTTCGTTTCTTTACTTCTCTGATAAACTTGCTTTCACTTCACTCTATAGTCTTGCCCCAAATTCTTTCTGGTGAGAGGTCCAAGAACCCTCTCTTGGGGTCTGGATTGGGACCCCTTTCTGGTAACACTTTGTAGCTCTCATATCTGAGGGGCCATTAGAAAAAAAAAAAAAAATGGTAGCAACCACTCCCAGTGACCCGCTTGGTAAACCTGATTGGATCACGGATCACTTCTGAAGGACACCTAGCAGGCAGGCAGCAGAGAACCTGCCATGAGGCCATGAATACAGACAAAATTCATGTAACCTCTCCTGCCAGTGTAAGGAAGTCAAGGAGGAGAGTTTAAAATAAGATGCTGTTCAAAGTGGTGCAAGACACAAGGAACAGAGATCGGATGAGACCACAGGCAATAGGCAAATACAAGATTCACTCTCTTCCTCGGAAAGGTGGTGACCCACTTTCCTAAGCGAAAAGTATTTGGAAGACTAAGGTCCCGATTTTTTCTGCCCCAGGAAAGCTTCTGGAACAACACTTCAGGGGCTGCTGACAGGCCGCTCTGCTTCTCACCAGCCATGAGCGTCCAGCCACAAAGCAGGTCCCAGGCTTCTCTGTGTCTCCTCTGCAAGGTCAGGCTGGGGAAGACCCTAAGCTCTGCTCCCTGCACCATCCCTAGCTTGTGAGAGCAGCCCCCACGCTCTCTGCTCCTGTATTTGTTGTAAAGAGCCCAGCTTCCTTCCAGAGTTTTCCGGGACCGAAGCAAACAACCTGCCTTATTTTCTGAAATGTCTTAGTGGAGGGTTGAGAGACACTGGAACTTACTTTTGTGGGTGGTCGCTCCCCAGCCTTCCTTCCGGATTTGCAGGGACTAAGTGCTAGACCCTTTCTTCCCTTACATGTGAGAGCAGACCTGGAAGTGAGGTAAAGCCATGGTCCTTCAATCTAGGCTGAATATTGGCTTTGCTCCCTGCTCCCTGGAATTTTGAGGCAAGTCCAGCATGGACCTTCTGGGTGAAAGACCCAGAAATGTAACCAGGCCACACTCTCCTACGCCTGGAATTTGTAAACCCTTCCCACAGCAAATGCATATACTTGAGGTCCCTCCCTCACTAAGTAACAGAGCTGGAAAATCCTATGAGACAAACTAGTGACTAGTCCCCATAACTTCGTGCGCTAATCTTTGTTGCACGAGCATTGTGTCAGATCACAGAGAACTGAGAAATAGAATTGCAGGAAGCACGGTCCTTCCTTTCTCAGGAGCTCAGATGGCTGGGAAAGGCACTGTGCCCACAGAATGGCGTGTGGCTGCTGTAACCGGGCACTCAAGCACCTGTGAGAACAGAAGCCTGGAAGAACGGCTCTGCGGCCTCCGGATATGTTCCCTGGGGCATCAGCTGAGCTCAGACTCGTAGGAAGAGTAATTTTCCAGAGTTGAGAAAGAACAAGCAAGCGACAAAGATTCCTAGCTTCACCAAACATTAGTCAGGTTTCTTTTTTGAGATGGAATCTTGCTCTGTCACTCAGGCTGGAGTACAATCGTGCAATCTTGGCTCACTGCAACCTCCACCTCCCAGGTTCAAGCGATTCTCCTGCCTCAGCCTCCTGAGTAGCTGGGATTACAGGCATGCACCACCTTGCCCAGCTAATTTTTGTATTTTTGCTAGAAATGGGGTTTCACCATGTTGGCCAGACTGGTCTCGAACTCCTGACTTCAGGCGATCCGCTCACCCTGGCCTCCCATGGTGCTGGTGGCGTGAGCCACTGCACCTGGCCCATCAGTCAGGTTTCTGACATTTCTGTTAGGTCTACCTGTGCACTTCCATGTCAAATCCAGTTTTAGCAAAGAACTCCCCAGTTTCAGTGTGCAATCACCCTTGATATCTGTGCAGGCTCCTCATCCTCTACCACCTCCCAGGGGCTGTCTGATCACCCTGACCTGCCTTCCGCAAGAAGGTGAGGTCGGTTTAGCCAGAATCCCCCTGACCCCTGATGTCTCCTCAGCCACTTTCCATCCACTGATCCCACCCTTTCCTTTGCTGTAAATCACCACTTCCTCAGGCTGCATTTCTGGTGGAGCCCAATCTCTCTCCTGCACTGCAAGACTCTGTTAAACAATTTCTAACCCTATCGTGTTGGTCCTGAATAAAGGCTTCTTTACTGTGCTTTAGTAAGTATCATGGATCATCAAATTATTTATTCATTCATTTATTTGTTACCACAGGCAACAGAAAGGTGCAGTGTGACAGCTCACAGGGGCAAAGGGTGAGTGTGCTGTAAGAGAGGAGAGAAGGGTATGGGCTGGGGAGGGGCCCCCAGGGAGGTTGGGTAGGGCTGGATGGGGTGTCAGGGATGGGCTGGGAAAGAGTTCTTGTGCCATTCTAGAAAATTTGGGTTTTATCCCTCAGACATTGGGGAACCAGCACAGGATTTTAATAAGAGGAGACGATTGCTTTCTCCTTTTTCCCTTCCTTGCCCTCTTTTTTCCATCCTTTCTTCTTTCCTCCTCCCCCCTCCCCCCTGACCCCCGCGTCTCACTCTAGTCCAGGCGGGAGTGCAGTGGTGTGATTATAACTTGCAGCAGCCTCTACCTCCTGGGTTCAAGCAATTCTCCTGCCTCAGCCTCCAGAGTAGGGACTACTGTCATGTGCCACCACACCCTGCTACTTTCCTTCTTTTCTTCCTTCCCAACTCCAGCATCAGGTCTTAGGATGGTCAGGGTGCAGAAGACAGTGACAGCACGGGGCTGGTTAGAAATTGGCCTCAGGAGCCCAGAGCACAGGTAATTTGGGCCTCAGCCAGGCACTGGCAATGGTGATGCCTGTGAGGCAGAGAGCTAATTAGGGAGCAGAAATCACAGGCTATACTGACCAAGTGGATTTTGAGAGAGAAGGGCAGAGTTCCAGAAGGTTTGTATTTATTCTAACTCAGAGAACTGGATACATGAAAGAGGGTATATAGAGGGAGGAGGATCGGACCTAGGGGTCAAATAATCAGTTTGAGTCAAAAGGGGTTTAGAGTGCTGGTGAACATTTAGGCGAAGATGTCCAGAGGTCAGGGAGAAATTGCGACAAAGGTAAGAGTTATTGATGCTAAATGAAGCTGGGGGAGAAACTCCTTGATCCAGCAACAAACATTTTAAAAGACAACTTTGAAAAGAGCACATAGCAAAGAGGAGAGAGAAGGAGAAGACAGAAGAAACAGAAAACCAGGTCAGCATCCACTGCTGGTGCTGGAAGGAACAGGAGAGTCAGAATTGGAAAGGGCATTTCTCATTCCCAAGTCTTTAGTTACCAAGGAACGGTAGGTGGGATGAGCAAAAGCTGAGTCCGATCCAGGCCTGAAGACACATGGAGCGCGTCATCTTAGAATTTTCTTTAGGAAACTTATCTGGGGTGAATGAGAAGGCGAACTGGAGCTGGGACTGTATCTTTGAGATAGGAGCCTTGGCTGTGACCCACACAGTGTGTGAGGAAAGGTATCACACCTCTTCCACCCCTACAAGTTAATACTCTCATATTTAAAATCTGAGTTAAGGCCAGGTGCGGTGGCTCATGCCTGTAATCCCAGCATTTTTGGAGGCTGAGGCGGGTGGATCACTTGTAGTCAGGAATTTGAGACCAGCCTGGTCGACATGATGAAACCTTATCTCCACTAAAAATACAAAAAAAAATTAGCCAGGCATGGTGGTGTGTACCTGTAATCCCAGCTACTCAGGAGGCTGAGGCAGGAGAATCGTTTGAACCCGGGAGGTGCAGGTTGCAGTGAGCCAAGATCACACCACTGCACTCCAGCCTGGGTGACAGAGTGAGACTCCGTCTCAAGAAACGATAATAATTAATTGATTAGCCAGACGTGGTGGGCACCTGTAATCCCAGTTACTTGGAAGGCTGAGGCAGGAGAATCGCTTTAACCTGGGAAGCTGAGCTTGCAGTGAGCCGAGATCGCGCCATTGCACTCCAGCCTGGGTGTCACAGCGAAACTCCATCTCAAGAATAAATAAATACATAAAAATAAAATCTGAGTTAAATGTAAATAATTGTGTTGCTCTGGAGATTTTTTTTTTAACATCACTGGTCATAAGAATTTGAGGAATAGCTAAATAACAAAATAGAGGTTTCTCTCTCTGTCTCTCTTCCTTTTTCCATAACAAGAGAAGCTCATCTTCTTATCTGGTCTGAAATCGCTTAGGTGACATTTCAAAATGCAAATTAAGAGCCAAGTGGGCAGGTCCCCAATGCGTTGGATGGGCCGCAGCTGACTGGGCAGCCTCCCTTGAGCTCCCAGGACTTTGCTGAAGGGAATGGGGTCAAGTTGCGTGAGGAACTCAGGAAAACTGCTCCTCCTGTGCCAAGTTAGAGACAACTAGTGACCTTCACCAGAGTAGTTTTGACCGGGGATACAAAGCTCCTGTGACAACAAAGCTCCTAAAACTGAAAAAGTAAACACAAAAACAAAAATGGTTGTAAACAGGGCTCAGCCATTACGAGGCTGCATTCAGCTGGTGTTCTCAGGCCTCTGAGCCCAAGCTAAGCCATCATATCCCCTGTGACCTGCACGTACACATCCAGATGGCCAGAAGTAACCAAAGATCCACAAAAGAAGTGAAAATAGCCTTAACTGATGACATTCCACCACTGTGATTTGTTTCTGCCCCACCCTGACTAATCAATGTACTTTGTAATCTCCCCAACCCTTAACAAGGTTCTTTGTAATTCTCCCTACGCTTGAGAATGTACTTTGTGAGATCCACCCCCTGCCCCCAAAACATTGCTCCTAACTCCACCGCCTGTCCCAAAACCTGTAAGAACTAATGATTATCCCACCACCCTTTGCTGTCTCTGTTTTCGGATTCAGCCCACCTGCACCCAGGTGAAATAAACAGCCTTGTGGCTCACACAAAGGCTGCTTGGTGGTCTCTTCACACGGACGCGGTAAGACCCAGGTCAGAGGGACTTCTTCAGGAGACCAGTTCCCTGTCCTCACCCTCACTCCGTGAAGAGATCCACCTACAACCTCGGGTCCTCAGACCAACCAGCCTAAAGAACATCTCACCAATTTCAAATCGGGTAAGCGGTCTTTTCACTCTCTTCTCCAGCCTCTCTCTCGCTATCCTTCAATCTCCCTGTCCTTCCAATTCCAGTTCTTTTTCCTCTGTAGTAGAGACAAAGGAGACACACTTTATCCGTGGACCCAAAACTCCGGCACCGGTCATGGACTCGGGAAGGCGGCCTTCCCTTGGTGTTTAATCACTACAGGGACTTCTGCCTGATTATTCACCCACACTCCGGCATCTGACCACCGCGGGATGCCTGCCTTGGTCATTCACCCACATTCCCTTGGTGGCAAGTCAATTGCGGGGACACCTGCTTTGGCTGCTCACTCACATTGCAGCCCAGGGCTGCTCCCCACCCCCTTCTCCGTGTCTCTACCTTTCTCTTTAAACTTGCTTCCTTCACTATGGGCAACTTCCGCCCTCCATTCCCCCTTCTTCCTTAGCCTGTGTTCTCAAGAACTTAAAACCTCTTCAACTCACACCTGATCTAAAACTTAAATGCCTTATTTTCTTCTGCAATACCACTTGGCCCCAATACAAACTCAACAGTAGTTCCAAGTGGCCAGATTTGTCTATCCTACGAGATCTAGATAATTTTTGTCGAAAAATGGGCAAATGGTCTGAGGTGCCTGACATCCAGGCATTCTTTTACACATTGGTCCCTCCCTAGTCTCTGCCCCCAATGCCACTCGTCCCAAATCTTCCTTCTTTCTCTCCTTCAGTCTCCATCCCAAGCTCTGAGTCCTTTGAATCCTTCTTTTCTATGGACCCATCTGACCTCTCCCCTCCTCCCCAGCTGCTCCTCACCAGGCCGAGCCAGGTCCCAATTCTTCCTCAGCCTCCACTCCTCCACCCTATAATCCTTTTATCACCTCCTCTCCTCACACCCTGCCTGTCTTACAGTTTCCTTCCGAGACTAGCCCTCCCCCACCTGCCCAACAATTTCCTCTTAAAAAGGTGGCTGGAGCTGAGGGCACAGCCAAGGTTCATGCTCCTTTTTCTTTATCCGACCTCTCCCAAATCAGTTAGCATTTAGGTTCTTTTTCATCAAATGTAAAAACCCAGCCCAATTCTGGCCCGTTTGGCAACAACCCTTAGACATTTTACTGCCCTAGACCCATAGGGGCCAGAAGGCTGTCTTATTCTCAATATACATTTCATTACCCAACCTACTTCTGACATTAAAAAAAGCTCCAGAAATTAGATTCTGGCCCTCAAACCCCACAGCAGGGCTTAATTAACCTCGCCTTCATGGTGTACAATAATAGAGTAGAGGCAGCCAAGTAGCAATGTATTTCTGAGTTGCCATTCCTTGCCTCCACTGTGAGACAAACCCCAGCCACATCTCCAGCACACAAGAATCCAAACGCCTGAACCGCAGCTGCCAGGGGTTCCTCCAGACTTCAAGTGTCGGAAATCTGGCCCCTGGGCCAAGGAATGCCCACAGTCTGGGATTCCTCCTAAGCCATGTCCCATCTGTACGGGACCCCACTGGATATCAGACTGTCCAACTCGCCCAGCAGCCACTCCCAGAGCCCCTGGAACTCTGGCCCAAGGCTCTGACTGACTCCTTCCCAGATCTTCTCGGCTTAGCGGCTGAAGACTGACGCTGCCCCATCTCCTCAGAAGCTTCCTGGACCATCACAGACACTTTGGGTAACTCTTACAGTGGAAAGTAAGTCCGTCCCCTTCTAAATTAGTACGGAGGCCACCCACTCCACATTACCTTCTTTTCGAAGGCCTGTTTCCCTTGCCTCCATAACTGTTGTGGGTATTGACGGCCAGGCTTCTAAACCTCTTAAAACTCCCCAACTCTGGTGTCAACTTGTACAATACTCTTTTAAGCACTCCTTTTTAGTTATCCCCACCTGCCCAGTTCCCTTATTAGGTTGAGGCAGTTTAACTAAATTATCTGCTTCCCTGACTATTCCTGGGCTGTAGCCACACATCATGGCTGCCCTTTTCCCCAGTTCAAAGCCTCCTTCCCATCCTCCCCTTGTATTTCCCCACCTTAACCCACAAGTATAGGACACCTCTATTCCCTCCTTGGCGACGATCATGCACCCCTCACCATCCCATAAAAACCTAATCACCCTTACCCCACTCAACGCCAATATCCCATCCCACAGCAGGCTGTAAAAGGATTAAAGCCTGTTATCACTCACCTGTTACAGCATGGCCTTTTAAAGCCTATAAACTCTCCTTACAATTCCCCCATTGCACCTGTCCAGAAACTGGACAAGCCTTACAGGCTAGTTCAGGATCTACGCCTTATCAACCAAATTGTCTTGCCTATCCACGCCGTGGTGCCAAACCCATATACTCTCCTATCCTCAATACCTCCCTCCACAACTCATTATTCTGTTCTGGATCTCAAACATGCTTTCTGTACTATTCCTTTGCACCCTTCATCCCAGCCTCTCTTCGCTTTCACTTGGACTGATCCTGACACCCGTCAGCCTCAGCAACTTACCTGGGTTGTACTGCTGCAAGGCTTCAGGGACAGCCCCCATTACTTCAGTCAAGCCCAAATTTCTTCCTTATCTGTTACCTATCTCGGCATAATTCTGCATGAAAACACACGTGCCCTCCCTGCTGATCATGTCCGGTTAATCTCCCAAGCCCCAACCCCTTCTACAAAACGACAACTCCTTTCTTCCTAGACATGGTTAGGTACTTCCGCATTTGGATACCTAGTTTCACCATCCTGACTAAACCATTATGTAAACTCACAAAAGCAAACCTAGCTGACCCCACAGATCCTAAATCCTTTCACCACTCCTCTTTCCATTCCTTAAAAACAGCCCTTGAAGCTGCCCCCACACTAGCTCTCCCTAATTCATCCCAACCCTTTTCATTTCACACAGCCAAAGTACAGGGCCATGTGATCAAAATTCTTACACAAGAGCTGGGACCGTGTGCCCTGTAGCCTTTCTGTCCAAACAATTTGACCTTACTGTTTTAGGCTGGCCCCCACTCCCTTGACTGTATCTCTCTGATCCACCTAACATTCACTCCATTTCCCCATATTTCCTTCTTTCCTGTTCCTCACTCTGATCACACTTGGTTTATTGATGGCAGTTCCACCAGTCCTAATCGCAACTCACCATCAAAGGCAGGCTGTGTTATGGTATCTTCCACATCTATCATTGAGGCTACCACTTTGCCCCCCTCCATTACCTCTCAGTAAGCCGAACTCATTGCCTTAATTCAGGCCCTCACTCTTGCAAAGAGACTACATGTCAATATTTATACTGACTTTAGATATGCCTTCCATATCCTGCATCACCATGCTGTTATATGGGCAGAAAGAGATTTCCTCACTATGCAAGGGTCCTCCATCATTAATGCCTCCTTGATAAAAACTCTTCTCAAGGCTGCTTTACTTCCAGAGGAAGCTGGAGTCATTCACTGCAAGGGCCATCAAAAGGCATCAGATCTCATCGCTCAGGGCAACGCTTATGCTGATAAGGTAGCTAAAAAAGCAGCTAGCATTCCAACTTCTATCCCTCACGGCAGTTTTTCTCCTTCTCATCTGGCCACTCCCACCTACTCCCCCACTGAAACTTCCACTTATCAATCTCTTCCCATACAAGGCAAATGGTTCTTGGACAAAGGAAAATATCTCCTTCCAGCCTCACAAGCCCATTCTATAATATCATCAATTCATAACTTCTTCCATGTAGGTTACAAGCTGCTAGCCTGCCTCTCAGAACCTCTCGTTTCCTTTCCATCATGGAAATCTGTCCTTAAGGAAATCACTTCTCAGTGTTCCATCTGCTATTCTACTCCTCAGGGATTGTTCAGGCCCCCTCCCCTCCCTACACATCAAGCTCAGGGATTTTCCCCCGCCCAGGACTGGCAAATTGACTTTACTCACATGCCTCAAGTTAGGAAACTGAAATACCTCTTGGTCCGCGTAGTCACTTTCACTGGATGGCAGAGGCCTTTCCCACAGGGTCTAAGAAGGCCACCATGCATTTCTTCCCTTTTGTCAGACATAATTCCTCAGTTTGGACTTCCCACCTCTATACAGTCCGATAACATACCGGCCTTTATTAGTCAAAACACCCCAGCAGTTTCTCAGGCTCTTGGTATTCAGTGGAACCTTCATACCCTTTACCGTCCTCAATCTTCAGGAAAGGTAGAACGGACTAATGGTCTTTTAAAAACACACCTCACCAAGCTCAGCCTCCTATTTAAAAAGGAGGGTCAAGGATAGAGCCCCAAAACTCACCAACAAAGCAAGTAATTACACTGAACCCCCTTGGGCACTCTGTAATTGGATGTCCTGGGTCCTCCCAATTCTTAGTCCTTTAATACCTGTCTTTCTCCTTCTCTTATTTGGACCTTGTGTCTTCTGTTTAGTTTCTCGATTCATCCAAAACCGTATCTGGGCCATCACCAATCATTCTATACAACAAATGTTTCTTCTAACCCACAATATCACCCCTTACCACAAAATCTTGCTTCAGCTTAATCTCTCCCACTCTAGGTTCCCACATCGCTCCTAATCCCGCTTGAAGCAGCCCTGAGAAACATCGCCCATTATCTCTCCATATCACCCCCAAAAATTTTCACTGCCCCAACACTTTACCATTATTTCATTTTATTTTTCTTATTAACATAAGAAAACAGGAATGTCAGGCCTCTGAGCCCAAGCCAAGCCATCATAGCCCCTGTGACCTGCACGTACACATCCAGATGGCCTGAAGTAACTGAAGATCCACAAAAGAAGTGAAAATAGCCTTAACTGATGACATTCCACCATTGTGATTTGTTTCTGCCCCACCCTAACTGATCAATGTACTTTGTAATCTTCCCCACCCTTAAGAAGCTTCTTTGTAATTCTCTCCACCCTTAAGAAGGTTCTTTGTAATTCTACCCATCCTTGAGAATGTACTTTGTGAGATCCACCCCTTGCCTGCAAAACATTGCTCCTAACTCCACCGCCTGTCCCAAACCTATAAGAACTAATGATAATCCCACCACCCTTTGCTGACTCTCTTTTCAGACTCAGCCCGCCTGCACCCAGGTGAAATAAACAGCCTTGTTGCCCACACAAAGGCTGTTTGCTGGTCTCTTCACATGGACACACGTTACAGCTGTGTGTCTGGTGCCATGGTGGACACACCCCTCGGACCCTGCCGCCCTGGCACAGGGGAGGCTCTGGGAGACACGGGGGTGCTCTGGGAGACAGGGGGTGCTCTGGGAGACA
>NC_045438.1:165392320-165420477 GCF_002776525.5 Piliocolobus tephrosceles | reverse complement strand
GGGAGACACGGGGGTGCTCTGGGAGACAGGGGGTGCTCTGGGAGACATGGGGGTGCTCTGGGAGACACAGGCTGGAATTGGACTGCGTTGCAGCCAGGTGGCCTTGGAGACCCGGAAGGGTGCCTCCTTGGGCAAACTTAATGCTCCCCCTAAAGGGGTGCTTTGAAGAGCCGCGTGGCTTTCACACAAAGGGTTTGGGGCTTAATTCCAAAACGTGGGCTTGGGTATTACAGAATAAAAGCAAAAGAGGGCACAGATATGCATTTTCATTATGTCTACTGAGTGAGGGTGGGCAGACATTTTCATTATTTTTGGGATTTTTGTTTGTTTGTTTTTGAGACAGAGTCTTGCTCTGTCACCCAGGCTGGACTGCAGTGGCGAGATCTCGGCTCACCGCAACCTGTGCCTCCTGGGTTCAAGCGATTCTCCTGTGTCAGCCTCCCGAGTAGCTGGGATTGCAGGTGACCATCACCATGCCTGGCTAATTTTTGTATTTTTAGTATAGACAGGGTCTTACCACGTTGGCCAGGCTGGTCACAAACTCCTGACCTCAAGTGATCCACCTGCCTCAGCCTCCCAAAGTGCTGGGATTACAGGCATGAGCACTGCACCTGGCCCATTTTCATTATTTTTAAACAAAGGCGAGCAATTCACTTTCTCAGTGCCCACCTGAAGTAGAGAACCCTAACCCCTTACCGTGAAAACAGATCATCTGTTCACTGAGCCCCAACCACAAAGCAGCCAGGGTTGAGTGACGGGCTATTGCGGCCTTCCTGTCTGACTCCTCCCACCTAACCATTCCTTCAGTACACACACTCCTTTCTTTCCCAGGTCCATTACCTCTTCCAAAAGCAATGCAAGATCCGCCCAAGAACAGAGGGAACTTCTTTTCCTTCCCGTTATCTAAGCAACCTGAGGGCAAAGTCCTTTAGATTACTGGCAGTGCTATTCTTTGGGTAACTTGATCTCTGCTTATCAGCTTTAATAACTTTATTATACAAAATACCCAGCCTTGATGAAGTAACGATGACTCACTAACTGTGGTGTGACTAATTGTTTCATTCATTCTACAAACTTTTTTTTTTTTTGAGACCAGTCTCACTCTGTCACACAGGCTGGAGTGCAGTGGCGTGAGCTCAGCATACTGCACCCTCCACCTCCTGGGTTCAAGCGATTCTCCTGCCTCAATCTCTTGAGTAGCTGGGATTACAGGCATGTGCCATCACACCTATTTTTTGTGTTTTTAGTAGAGACAAGGTTTCACCATGTTGGTCAGGCTGGTCTCAAACTCCTGACATCGTGATCTGCCCACCTTGGCCTCACAAAGTGCTGGGATTGCAAGCATGAGCCACCGCGCCCGGCCTCATTCTACAGACTTTTATTCTGCACTCTCTATAGGCTGGGAGCTACACTAGGGACTGGGGACGTGCAGACAGGCAACACGGTCCCTAGGCTCAAGGTGGCAGACAGATGTGCAAGCAAGTGAAATATGATGTGATATTTGCTTTAATGGTGCTCAGGATAAAAGGATAAGTGGTAAGAAAAAGTGGCAACAATACGTCTGACTGGGAGAATCAAGAAGGGTACCATACAGTCCCCAACACTTGAGCTGAGAATGAGAAAGAGCACGAGCTGGCCAGGTGACACAGGAGCATATTCCAACCTAGGAGACTGGGAAATGGGCCAAAATACATATGTTTAAGGAAACAAATAGCTTACTATATAATTAAATATGAGACGGTTTAGACTGGGCACTTATGGATAAGTCACACCAATAAGTTTTATTTCATCTTATAGGCAGTGGAGAGCCTCCGGAGGATTCTGAACCTTGTGGTCTCATCATCAGAGTTATACGTGGCAGTCATCCCAACCTTTTTGGCACCAGGGACGGGTTTTGAGGGAGACTATTTTTCCATGGACAGGAGAGGATGGTTTTGGGATGATTCAAGCACACTACACTTATTGTGCACTTTATTTTCAGTGGGAGCCCTGAGCTTGTTTTCCTGCGACTATATGGTCCCGTCTGGGGGTGATGAAGACAATGGCAGATTATCAGACATTAGATTCTCATAAGGAGTGTGCAACCTAGATTCCTCGTGCGTGCAGTTCACAGTAGGGTTTGTGCTCCTGTAAGAATCTAATGCTGCCTGATCTGATAGGAGGCGGAGCTCTCTAGTGGTAATGCAAGCATGGGGAGCAGCTGCAAATACAGATACAGCTTCACTAGCTCACCCGCTGGTGGCTCACCTCTTGCTGTGTGTCCTGGTTCCTAACGCGCTACAGACCAGTCCAGTCTGTGGCCCAGGGGTTGGGGACTCCTGGTGTATGGAAAAGACTACTCTGCAGCAATGTGGACAAATAGGATGAGGGTGAGCTGTCAGGGCAGACAGGCACAGATGGCAGAGCTATTTAAAAAGGAGGATAGATGACCGGGCACAGTGGCTCATGCCTATAATCCCAGCATTTTGGGAGGCAGAGGTGGACATGTCACGAGGTCAGGAGTTCAAGACCAGCCTGGCCAACACAACAAAACTCCATCTCTGCTAAAAATACAAAAATTAGCTGGGCGTGGTGGCATGCGTCTGTAATCCAGTTACTCAGGAGGCTGAGGCAGGAGAATCACTTGAACCCAGGAGGCAGAGGTTGCAGTGAGCTGAGATGGTGCCATCGCACTCTAGCCTGGGCGACAGAGAAAGACTCCGACTGAAAAAAAGGAGGATAGACAGGGTTTGGGGATTGGTGGATGGGTAGATAAGGAAGGAGGAGTCTAGCATGACTCTCAGACTGCTGACTTGGACCAGCAGAGGAATGGCTGTGACAATAAATAAGATTGAGAAAACAGGAAGGTGAGCAAATTTAGAGGAGAAAATGCATTTCTTTTTTGGCATGGTGTGGAAGGCTCAGGGGAGAGGTCTAGGCACCAGATGTTAACGTGAGGTGCAATGGGTATAGCTGAAGTCATGGGTGTGGTGAGGTTTTGCAGGGAGAGCAGGGACCCCCAGGAAGGCTGGTGCATAAGGGAGAATAGGGGAAAAAATAACCAGAAAGAGACAAGGAGAGGCCAGAGAGGTGTGCAAAGAACCAGGGAAGAGAGTTATTCACAGCAAACAAAAGAGGGGAGAGTTGTAGAGAAGGAGCTGAGCAGTTTGGGGCTCCAGGTGGGGCAGGAGTGGGTGGCCACAGTTGAGCAGCAGTGGCCTTCCAATTGGGCTGGATAGGATCTGATGGTCAGATTGGTCAGTCCTCTCCAGGACACTGAAGGCTGCAGAGGCGTGACTGGATGCTGGTGGAAGGACGGACCGCGGGGAAGCTGAGTCAGATGCTAAAATCCTCCCAGCATGCGCCTGAAGTGACCAAGGGAAATGAAGGCGGAGGCTGCTGTTGCCTGGTGGCCTGGGAAGGGCCAAGAGCCAGGGAGCTCTACCTGCGCCTCCCCCGCCCGGAGAGGGAGGAGAGAACGTGCGACCTCAGCACAGAGCACGGTAGGGGAGGCGGGGCTCGAGGGAGATGGCGCCGCGCTCCCGGATGAACAAAGAAAGCGACAGGGTGAGTTGCAGGGCGCGGTGTGGGATGAGTCACCGAGAGGGAGGCACGGACTCCGGGAAGAAGGGGGAGCCGAGCGGGGGAAGACTTGCATCGGGGATGTGAGCTGAGCTCCACCCAGACGAAAGCGGTTTGGGGATTCTGAAAGCAACAGGCACCGCCCGTCCTGCCAGGCGGCTACTTCCTGCGCGGAGTGGGAGACCCCAGGCCAGCCCCAAACCCCGGCCCGCCCGGGATGAGGGGGGCTGCGGGAGCTGCGGGGGGGCTCCGCCAGGGAGGACAGTTCCAGGGTCCCTCGGCCGCCGCCCACTCCCGGGGGCGTTCCTTCCTCCCAGCTGCGCCCGGAGCACCTGCTGCCTGGCAGGAGCCCGCCCCCCAGCGCCCAGCCCGCTGCAGCGGAGCGCGCCTGGGTGCCCTCGGACGGGCCAGCAGCCCACGGTCGGCGCCGCACTGCCCCCTGGTGGCAGAGCGCTCCCTCGACCCGGCTCGCCACGCCTGGGAGGACGCGGCTGGGGCCTGCGGGCTCTCAGGATGGGGCCTTGGGGGATGAGGCTGGGGCCTGCGGGAAACCGGGCTGGGGCGAGAAGGCTCGCAGGACTTCTTGCCACAGACTGTTTCGATGCTGTTTTTAATTCTGCAGAGGTAAGCCTTTCCACTTTAAGTCCAAGCTCAGCCCAGAGAACTGTTCTATAATGCATACACTTTAGTTTAAAAATGTTGCAAATGTAACATGTGTCCTTGTAATAAACTCAAGCAATCCAGAATTATAGAAAGTAAAGAATGAAATAGACTTCTGCTTTGTCCCCCAGACGTCTTTGCACATATTAAGATATGTATATATAGAAATGTTACTGGGAGTCCCGGTTATCCCAAAAGGGGGTCTTTCCTGTTGTGTGGTGAGGCCAATACACGAAACCGAAAGTATCAAGCAGTGCAGGCTTTCTTCAATGGCTGTGGAGCTAGACGATCTGAAATCAGCTTAGCTGGTGAGAGCTGGGAAGTTAAAGGCGTAAATTGTCTTTAACGAAGGGACTGGACATTAAGAGCAAGGGGGGAACATTCATGCTTTTCTTGGGAAAGGACGGAGATTTTCCTGGAATCAAGGAACCCCTTTTTTTCTCTGTCCCTTCTTGGTCTCTTCCAGCCGTAGTCATGGCGACTGCCAACTGTCATGGCGCTGGTGGGAGTGTCACCTAGCGTGAAAACAGGATGATAATGAAGCCAGAGGTTCTTCAGAGGTGCCATCTTGGATTTCGCCGGCTTCAGCTGGTTTCGTCCTAAGAAGGGACTTCAGAACCCAGGTGTTCTTTTTCCCGAAAATAAGCAGAGTTACAGCTGAGTAGGGATTTAGCTCTGTCACATTTGCTATCGCATGGGGCAACAAGAGCAGGGTCGGTCCAGCCAAATCAGCAGGCACTACAATGGGTAACAGACCCAGCTACATTTATGCAGCATTTTTACAAAAATGAAACCATACTACCTGTAAAGGAAGATACGCTTACAAACAACAAAACCAGCAGGAACCAAGATTCCTACTGACACTACCCTTAAATAGTTTTAATTTTCCCTGACAACAAATGAGGTTAACAGAGCATAACTATCATCCACTGTGACCCTTTCAAAAAGACAGGCTGTATATATTTGCACTAAGAGGAGAAATCGTGTAATCGTGTAATTTCCCCCACTTAAAGCTTCTTTATTTAAAAAGCTTCACCCACATACACATGCATGTGTCTTCAAGGTGACCACAATTTATTTCGCAGTCATTCTTTGCACCAGTTCCCAGTTTTTCTCACTAGCTTGCAAGCTCCATGACTCGAGGAGACCAGGGGATCAGAGTTTGTTTTTGCTGAGAAGTGAGTCCTTTATGCCCCAAATAGTGACTGACACAGAGAAGGTGCTCAGTAAACACTTTTTGGTTTTTTTTTGTTTTGTTTTGTTTTGTTTTGTTTTTTTGAGACGGAGTCTCGCTCTGTCTCCCAGGCTGGAGTGCAGTGGCCGGATCTCAGCTCACTGCAAGCTCCGCCTCCCGGGTTTAGGCCATTCTCCTGCCTCAGCCTCCCGAGTAGCTGGGACTACAGGGGCCCGCCACCTCGCCCGGCTAGTTTTTTGTATTTTTTTAGTAGAGACGGGGTTTCACCGTGTTCGCCAGGATGGTCTCGATCTCCTAACCTCGTGATCCGCCCGTCTCGGCCTCCCAAAGTGCTGGGAGTACCAAAGTAAACACTTTTTAAGGGAATGCCTGCCTGAATCTTAATGATCTGAGGCTTCTAGGTTAATCTTTTTCCCTTTACTGTTTGTTTAAAATATATTATGTTTAAGACCTTCATAAGGAATTTTTTTTCCATTGTAATGTGGATCATTTGAGGCCAGGAGTCAAAGACCAGCCTGGCCAACATGATGAAACCCTGTCTCTACTAAAAATACAATAAAAAATTTAGCCAGGTATGGTGGTGCTCACCTGTAGTCCCACCTACTCAGGAAGCTGAGGCACCAGAATCGCTTGAGCCCGGGATGCGGAGGTTGCAGTGAGCTGAGATACAGCGCTCCTGCACTCCAGCCTGGGCAACAGAATGAGACCCTGTCTCAAAATAAACTAAACAAATAAATAAAATCCTAAACTGTAAGACCAATATTTGATTCAGAAAAGAGATTTTATTGTACTAATTTATACACTGTTCATGTCAGATCCAATCTTTCTTTTTATTAGATGAAACTGGAAAAGCAACTTGGAATAATTCAGTCAGTCTAAAAGAATAACAGCTGATGAGATGCAGTCAATAAGCAGTTTTGTATTTGTATTTTTATAAGAAATTAGAAAAACATAATTTTGGGGGTATCTTCTCATAGTTAACAGCATATATAAGTTAGAAGTGTACTCTGCTAGCTCACAAGATATTTTAAAGCAGGGATTTTAGTGTCACTAAACTTTTATTTATAATAGTTATTGTTATTATTATTATTATTATTATTATTTTGAGACAGAGTCTCACTCTGTTGCCCAGGCTGGAGTGCAGTGGCGCAATCTCAGCTCACTGCAAGCTCCGCCTCCTGGGTTCATGCCATTTTCCTGCCTCAGCCTCCTGAGCAGCTGGGACTACAGGCGCCGCCACCACGCCCAGCTAATGTTTTATATTTTTAGTAGAGACGGGGTTTCACCGCCAGGATGGTCTTGATCTCCTGACCTTGTGATCCGCATGCCTCGGCGCCCCACAGTGCTGGGATTACAGGCGTGAGCCACCACGCCCGGCCCTATAATAGTTATTCTTAACACAATTTTTTTTTTACTTTGGAATAACTTTAGAGTCACAGAAAAGTTGGATAATACAGGTAGTTACCATATACCCCAACGCAGTTTCCCCTAATGGTGACATATTACCATGGTAGTGTTGTGAATTCTTATGTCAGGTTGCCTCCCCATCCATTTTGAATATACGTTGGACTTTCCCATACCAAAATCAAGGCTCAATCACCCTGGACAAAGTTGCTGGTTCTCCACCTTCTCCCAGTTCTTTTACGTGGTAGGTCCAGATACTACCTCATACAACTACCTCCTGTTGACCACTTCCCTATGGCACAGCTGCATACAACCTACTGGCCACACTGACCCTCACACCCCACGTAGAATGTGCAGATATGCCGGAGGGCCCACAACTCAGTCACTGTGCAGCCTCCTGGAACTCATGCCTGCTTGCTGTAAACCACCAAATAAGAATCCCCACGGGAAACCTGTTGGATAACACCCTGGACCCAATAAAGGTGTTGGCCCATGGGTTGCTCTCTTGGTCTCTGCCTGCACTCCCTGATTTCCGTCAATATGGCCTCCAAGTATGCCATGTACCCCAGGACCTGTGAGTAATAAACTGTTTCTATCCTGTGTGTCTCCTAATCATTGTGGGGGTGCTCCACATCTTCAAGATCTTAAAGTAAAATAGAAACATTTGTGGAAACTAAGATCCCAACACTGGTACATTACTATTAACTCCAGGCTTCATTTGGGTTTCACAGTTTTTTCATTAATATCAGCCTAAGTATTTTAAAAATAGTCAGCAGAAAAGAGGGATTTAACTTTACAGTAGTAATTTATGAACAAACAGATAATATTCTTGAGAAACTTCTTGTTTATTGATAACACCTTTAATTATATATTATATCAATATGCCTGAGAAATCAGGCCTTGGTAAAGATTTTTCTTTACTAAGTAATGCATGCGAAATATAATAACTGACAATGACAATACAGTGTCCAGGTAACTCAAGAATTATAAGTCATTCAATGGAATAACATAGTGTTTTTGAAATATCAAAAGATAAATATAAATAAAAGTCATATTAAGACAAAATTTATTTGTGATAAAAGTAAAATTTGTTATTCTCTCTAGCTATATAGATAAGACAGGATCTCTATAGTGCATTGTTTCAAGACTTACTAAGAAAACCAGTAGATTTTATTTTTTTATTTTTTTAATGCCACTTTGGTTTCAAAGCACTTGCTTTGGCCACTTTAAGAGTTTTCTAGACCTAAGTATTGGCTGTTAATGACATATTTCTAAATTATATACATCAATAATATGACAATAGCTTCAGGTCAGGAACTACTGTGATTTAGATGTTTGTTCCTTCCAAACCTCATGTTGAAATGTGTTTCATCTTTTTTCTTGTTTTCATAGAGACAGGGCCTTGCTCTGTTACCCAGGCCGGAGTGCTGTGGTGTGATCATGACTCACTGTAGCCTTGAACTCCTGGGCTCAAGCAATCCTCCCACCTAAGCTCCGGAGTAGCTGGGACTACAGGTGAGCGCCACCAAGCCTGACCTCAAGCTGAAATTTGATCAGCAATGTTGGAGTGGGGCTTAATGGGAGGTGAGTAGGTTGCAGGGCCAGATCCTTATGAATAGATGAGTGCCCTCCCTCAGGGGTGAGTGAGTTCTTCCAGAGCTGGCTGTTAGAAACAATCCTGGACTTCCCTCCTTTCTCTCTTGCTTACTGTCTTGCCAGGTCATCTCTGCACACTCCAGTTCTCCTTCACCTTCCACCATGAGTAGGGCATCTGCATCTGAGGCCCTCACCAGACGCAGATGCCCAACCTTGAACGTTCCAACCATTCAGAGCCGTTAGCCAAATAAACCTTTTTTCTTTATAAATTACTTAGGCTCAGGTATTCCTTTATAGCAACACAAAACAGACTAAGACAGGAACCTACCCTCCTTAGAAGAAGGCCATGTGTTATAAGGGTGTTGAGTCTAAGATTTTAGTGTCTACACTCCTTCTTACATTTTCCATTCTCTTCATTTTCTTTTCTTTCTTTTTTTTTTTTGAGACAGAATCTCACTCTGTGGCCCAGGCTGGAGTGCAGTGGCATGATCTCGGCTCACTTCAAGCTTCACTTCCCGGGTTCATGCCATTCTCCTGCCTCAGCCTCCCCAGTAGCTGAGACTACAGGCGCCCGACACAACACCTGACTAATTTTTTTTTGTATTTTTAGTAGAGAAGGGGTTTCACTGTGTTAGCCAGGATAGTCTAGATCTCCTGACCGCGTGATTCACCCGCCTTGGCCTCCCAAAGTGCTGGGATTACAGGCGTGAGCCACTGGGCGCAGCCATTCTCTCCATATTCCCAAGTCCTATGATACAGTTGAAAATCCTACACACTAGTAAAGCCATAGGAACTTATAAGTGTCAAGCACATATGAAAATCAGACAATGTGCAAAGAAAAACAGGTTCTGTGTTGCATGAGAACGAGAAACTAATGTTCAGTTTAGGCATATGAATTGTTCAGAAACATGGTCTGATCAAAGTTATGTCAGCCTTAATAGTAATCTGACTGATAAACAACTAATACTTGAAGGATGGTACTGAAATGGACTATTTCACCAGAAGATTGTTTACTTGACAACTTTTTTTTAAGTTCTGCAAGGTGGTTTAACATCCAAAAATATGTAGTCAATCCTGGGTATTCATGGAGGACTGGGACCAGGACCCCTCACGTACATCAAAATCCACAGATGCTCAAATCTCTGATAGAAAATGGCATAGTGTTGACACATAACCTTTGCACATCCTCCCATATTCTGTAAATAATCTGTAGATTCCATTGTAATCTCATACATCTAATACAATGTAAATGCTATATAAATAGTTGTTACACTGTATTTTTTGTCTTTTTCTATTGTTGTTTTGCTTTTTTTTTTCCAAATATATTCCATTGGAGGTTGGTTGCATCAACAGAAATCAGCAGATATGGAACACACAAATACAGGGGGACAACTATATGTAAATGTAGGTTAATGT
The DNA here is from genome assembly GCF_002776525.5 of Piliocolobus tephrosceles. Lineage (NCBI taxonomy): Eukaryota > Metazoa > Chordata > Mammalia > Primates > Cercopithecidae > Piliocolobus > Piliocolobus tephrosceles. Next base: position 165,410,645 of record NC_045438.1, on the reverse strand, counting down.
AAGTGCTGAGAAGATATTTTTCCTCCATTTAGGTAGTTCTTACCAGAGGGGAAACTAGACTCACTCAAAGATTGCTTTGATCAATCCACACACAGTTCGGTGACAGACAGGGTGTCAGTATCTGTTATATGTGTCACCACCCCATGCTAGAGGTGTCAACAGATTATGTAACCTGTCTGAGGACTCACAATATAATAATGGATAATAATATTGATCACATATAGATAGACTTGAGTTTACAAGTCTTGAACACAGGATTGCCACAGACCTTCAATTTGTAAAAAAAATGCAACATCTGTGGAAGTACTATAAAGAGAAGCAGAATAAGGCAGATATGCCTGTATAAGACAAAGGGAGAATCTTGAAAGCTGCAAGAGATGTACAAGGGATCCTCAATAAATCCATACCTCTGTGGCCAATGAATTTTTGACAAGAGTGCCAAGTCCATTCATCGATGAAATAATAGTTTCTTTAATATATGCTGTGAGAGAAATGGATTTCCACATGCAAGGCTAAAGTTGGGCTCTACTTCACAGCATATGTGAAAAATAATTCACAACCTAAATATAACAACTAAAGTCATATCGAGGAGAACGTAAGAGTAAATCCTCATGATCTTGTGTTTGGCAATGGGTTCTTAGACAAGACACTAAAAGCCCAGGAAGAAACAACAAAAAATAGGTAAATTGGTGTTCATAAAAAATGTGAAACTTTTATATCAAAGGACATTTTCAAGAAAGTGAAAGACAACCTACAGAATGGGAGAAAATATTTGCAAATCCTGTATCTGATAACATCCAGAATATACAAAGAACACCTACAACTCAGCCGGGCGCGGTGGGAGGCCGAGGTGGGTGGATCGCCTAAGGTCGGGAGTTTGAGACCAGCCTGACCAACATGGAGAAACCCTGTCCCTAAAAAATACAAAAATACAAAATTAGCCAGATGTGGTGGCACATTCCTGTAATCCCAGCTACTCGGGACGCTGAGGCACGAGAATCACTTGAACCCGGGAGGCGGAGGTTGCAGTGAGCCGAGATCATGCCACTGCACTCCAGCCTGGGCAACAAGAGTGAAACTGTCTCAAAAAACAAACAAAAAACCTACAACTCAACAACAAATAGACAAACAACCCAATTAAATGGTCAGCAAAGGACTTGAATAGACATTTATCTAAGAAAGGTATACAAATGGCCAGTAAGCACCTGAAAAGATGCTCAAAGTCATTAGTCCTTAGGGAAATGCAAATCAAAACCACAATGAGATACCACTTCACTCTAGCGAGGATGGCTATAATTCACAGGGAATAAAAGAAACATAACAAATGTGCGTGAGAATGTAGAGAAGTTGGAACCTGCGTACGTTGTTGGTGGAAATGTGAAATGGTGTAGACACTGTGGAAAAGAATTTTGCTGTTCCTCAGAAAGCTAAACATAGAATGACCATAGAATTGTTGTAATACCAACAATTCCACTCCAAGGTGTATAACCAAAATTACTGAACACAGGGACTGAAACAGATACTCGTACACCAATAACCATTGCAATATTATTCACAATAGTCAAACAACAGATGAGTGGATAAATGGATAAACAATGCCTGGTATACTCCTTCCTTCCTTCATTGCTTTCTTTCTTTCTTTCTTTCTTTCTTTCTTTCTTTCTTCTTTTTTTCTTTCCTTTCCTCTTTCCTTCCTTCCTTCATTGCTTCTTTCTTTCTTTTTTTCTTTCTCTCCTTCCTTCCTTCCTTCTTTCCTTTCTCTTTCCTTTTTTTTTTTTTTTTTTTTTTTTTTTGACAGATTTTTTCTCTTGTTGCCCAGGCTTGAGTGCAATGACACGATCTCAGCTCACTGCAACCTCCGCCTCCCGAATTCAAGCACTTCTCCTGCCTCAGCCTCCCGAGTAGCTGGAATTACAGGTGCCACCACCACACCCGGCTAATTTTTGTGTTTTTAGTAGAGATTGGGTTTCCCCATGTTGGCCACGTGGTATACACATTTTTCTATTATTCAGCCACAAAAAGGAATGAACTTCTGATACATGCTATAACAGGGATGAAACTCAGCAACAAGGTTTTTGAGGGAAACAAGCTGAGTGAAAAGGCCACATCTTGTAGGATTCCACTTATAAGAAATACACATGCAATAGACAAATTCATGGAGACAGAAAGTAGATTAGAGGCTACCAGGAGTGGAAGGAGGGCAGAATGGGGATTTATTATCCAATGAGTGCAGTGTTTCTATTTGTTTTTGTTTTTGTTTTTTTGTGAGGCGGAGTCTTGCTCTGTCGCCCAGGCTGGAGTGCGGTGGCACCATCTCCGCTCACTGCAAGCTCTGCCTCCCGGGTTCACGCCATTCTCCTGCCTCAGCCTCCCGAGTGGCTGGGATTACAGGCACCCACCACCAGACCCAGCTAATTTTTTTGTATTTTTAGTAGAGACAGGGTTTCACCATGTTAGCCAGGATGGTTTCGATCTCCTGACCTCGTGATCCGCCCTCCTCGGCCTCCCAAAGTGCTGGGATTACAGGCGGTAGCCACCGCGCCCGGCCTGTTTTTGTTTTTGTTTGAGACAGGGTCTCTGCCGTTCAGGCTGGAGTGCAGTGGCACGATCTCAGCTCACTGCAGCCTCCACCTCCTGGGTTCAAGCAATTCTCCTGCCTCAGCCTCCTGAGTAGCTGGGATTACAGGTGTACACCACCTGGCAAATTTTTTTTATTTTTGGTAGAGACAGGGTTTCACCATGTTGGCCAGGCTGGTCTCAAACTTTTGACCTTAGGTGATCTGCCCACCTCTGCCTCTGAAAGTGCTGGGATTACAAGCATGAGCCATGGCGCCCGACCCGAGTGTTTCTATTTGGGATGATGACAACGTTTTGGAAATAAATAGTTGTAATGGTTGCACAGCACTCTGAAGGTAATTAATGCCACTGAATTGTACACTTAAAATGGTGAAAATAGTAAATTTCATGTTATACAGATTTTGCTACCCACAAACCAAAACAAAAAATCCAAAAACCTTTATGTTGTTATGAAGAAGCAGTTTTCCAAAGGAATGGGGATGCTGGTAGCAGAAGGAAAAGAAATCTCATTAAATAAAAACAAAAGCAATGACCTCTTCAGGAGGTGGCTCAGCTAGTTTAGCCTTACCTTAGCACCATCATGGTCCATTTTATCCAGAATTAGAAATCTGGGACTTTGGGGAGAAGAGATGTGTACCTGCCTCAGCTGCCTCCCTCCCCAGAATGCCAGCTCCGACTCTTGCATTCCACTAAGGCTGGGGATTACATGAAAAGTGAGAATCTGGAAACCCCAGATATGATGTTTGTCGTTGGAGCTGATTTTGTCTCGTTTTAGTAGCATGACCTCCTCCTCAAACTCAGGATGCAATTATGGTCACATCTCATTTGTTTGCAGTAGTTGCTCAGCTCCAATACCAGATTAGCAGGAAGTTCTGTTATTTTCCTTTTGAGGATGGGCTCCTCCTGAACTGTCCTGGAATCTACCACCGTTCAACTTACACGATTCAAAAGACCCAGGGAACTAGGCCAGTCCAGCTTTCAACCCCAAGCAGGGAGCAACTTGCTCAGTCCACGTTGTGATATCTCCTCGCTGCCACAAGGTGGTGATGTTGCGTCACAGATGGGCGCGCAGGCGCCAATGCTCCCAGGACCTGCTGTGTCATTCCTAAATGAAAGCTGCTCCCAGGATCTAGACTCACGAGACAAGGCAGCCTGTTCCCCGCTGGGGAGCTTAGGGGCAAAAGGGCATCTCAGAGAGAGGGCACATTCTCACCTCTGAAGACATCATCAATACATAGACCAATCAATGCCAGCACTGCACCTTAGGATGGGGAGGGCCACTGTGAGTTAAAGCAAAATGAACGAATGAATGAACCAATAAGTATATGAGAGGGAAAGTCCCAACGACCCTCAGGAAGTGCAATCAACAGTTGCATTTGTTTTCGTTAGGAACATTCTAAACACAGGGGAAACCTTCCTTCTGCTCTGTTGTTAGAGTGGGACATCAATGTTTCTGGTCTCTATCTGTAGAGACACCAGAAATCAAGGTATAGAGTTTGGAGTTTGGAAAGGGGCCTTGGGGAGGTCACAGTGGCAAGTGACTGCCAAATGAGGTGGCAGAAGCCAGCAAGCTCTAGAAAAAAAAACAATCGGCCCAAACTGTTCACCAGCACCGCCCCCCCCAACCCCCCATTGGCTCTGGTTCCAAGACTTTCCATTTTCTAGGTATTTCCTTGTCCTTAAACCATTTTCCTTTAATTGAACTTTTTCTGTGGAGCCATGCACCCTTTATCCGGTTTCCCACAATGGTGGCATCTCACAAAGGACGGTCTGGTATCCCAACGGCGTGTTGCATTCCGCGGGACGCAGATTTCCTTCACAGGCACCCCTTGGGTTGCCTTTTTATAGCCACACCCACCCGCCTTCCTAACTCCTGGGCACCGCTAAGGAGTCCTGCATTTCTCTCCTCTGTTCTTTGGAGAAATTGATCATCCATCTGTGATCTCTGGGATTGGTTTCTCTCCCCAGCATAACTCCCCGGGAGATCTAGCAGGCTGATGGGTGCGGAGTGCCAGTGGCTCATTCATTTTGTCGCACCACAGACTCTCATTCTGTAACCTGGATATCTGCCAGGGATGGGGAGAGGAGGCACAGGGGAGGGGCGTCCCTCCTCCCCGCACAGCATCAGCATCCCAGCACTCCAAATTTTTTTTTTTTTTTGAGGTGAGTCTCACTGCACTCCAGGCTGAAGTGTAATGGCGCCATCTCGGTTCACTGCAACCTCCGCCTCCTGGGTTCAAGCAATTCTCCTGCCTCGGCCTCCCGAGTAGCTGGGGCTACAGGCGCCCGCCACCACTCCCAGACTAATTTTGGTATTTTTAGTAGAGACGGGGTTTCACTGTGTTGGCCAGGCTGGTCTCGAACCCCTGACCTCGGGTGATCCGCCCGTCTCGGCCTCCGGGATTACAGGCTTGAGCCACGGCGCCCGGCCTCTGCGATCCATTCCTGTGGGTCCAGTTTCCACCTTCTCGACACCCAGCAGGGTCCTCCCCAACCCGGAAGGGCTGGACGAGACCGGGGGCGGACTGCAGCGGTGTGGCGTGGGCGGAGCTTGGGGCCGGAGGCGGGGTGTGGGCGGGGCTCAGGGGCGGGGTGCGGCCTCGGCATGGGCGGGGCCTGCGTGTGGCCCGCGAGCTGCGGAAGCAGTCCTGCAGTCCTGCGGCGCTGGTCCTGGGTTGCTTGGATCGGTGCGGGCTACTGGTCCCCGCGGGCGGAGCCGCAGCGCTCTTGCCTGCCCGGCGTCTGCGGAACGCGGCCCTGTAGCTGGAACCTGGCGCATCTCCGAGAGCTGTCCTCGCAGAGGCGCAGATTCCAGTCCTGCGGCTCCTACCCCGGCCTGCTCTGGCCTGAGGGTGAGCGCCCTACCGGGGACCGGAGGACTTGGGAGGGGCAGTTCCCCCCTGCAGCCTCCCCGGAGGTTCTACGTCACCATTCGGTGTCCCTGCTCTGAGGCACCTTCCTGGAGCACTTATGTAAAATAGCAAACATTCCCCTGCTGTTTGATCAGCTAGAGTACTTTATTTGCTTGTCACTATTAGGTACCGTGGTTCTGGTACTTACCGCCACCTGGAATTTTGTGGTGCTTTCTTTGCCCGCTTTATTGTTTCTTGCCGGCCCCCCCCCCCCCCCCCCCCCCGCCGCTTGCCCTCCCCGAAGAGTACAAAGTCCATTCGTATCTCTCTTGTGGCCCCAGCACCTGCCCGGAGATGAGCCCTCCTGCCAGGAGGGGTCCAGCTGAACGAACGTGTGTGGGTTAGGAGCTGTGTCCCTCTCACTGCTAGTAACGGAGTCAACTCCAGCGGCTTTCACAGAACTCGTGAAGAGCCTGGAGCTTCTCAGAAACCATTACCCCCGCTCGGGAACCTCCGTGACTCCGGGCTCCATACTCACCTTCCAATCTTTTTTTTTCTTTAAACAATCATAGCTATTTTTAAAAATTATTATTATACTTTAAGTTCTAGGGTACATGTGTACAACGTGCAGGTTTGTTACATATGTAACCATGCGCCATGTTGGTGTGCTGCACCCATCAACTCGTCATTTACATTAGGTATATCTCCTAATGCTGTCCCTCGCCGCTCCCGCTCACCTTCCAATCTTAGTTTCGCCTCCACCTTGACCTTCAACCCTCCTGGGGGCCTGTCCGTAAAAGTGCTTAAGATTCTTCCCCTGGTTTTGGTCGGGCGCGGTGGCTCACGCCTGTAATCCCAGCACTTTGGGAGGCGGAGGCGGGGGGATCACGAGGTCAGGAGATCGAGACCATCCTGGCTAACACGGTGAAACCCCGTCTCTACTAAAAATACAAAAAACTAGCCGGGCGAGGTGGCGGCGCCTGTAGTCCCAGCTACTCGGGAGGCTGAGGCAGGAGAATGGTGGGAACCCGGGAGGCGGAGCTTGCAGTGAGCTGAGATCCGGCCACTGCGCTACAACCTGGGCGACAGAGCGAGACTCCGTCTCAAAAAAGAAAAAAGAAGATTTTCCCCCTATTTTTAACCTAAGGGCACCTGCCCCACCTTAGACCTGCACTCCGCTGGCCTCAGGGTTCCTCCACGGTGTGCGCCATGGGCAGCCGGCTTCCCTCTAGGTTCCCAATAGATTGAGAGTGAACTGAGAAGGTGGCCAAGCAGTGGGGAGAAGCAAGCCTGAGCTTCCTGGCCAAGCCACGCCCGTGGGGTCAGAAGAAGGGCCCTCCTCCTCGGCCTCACCGACCAGACTTCTGCTTCCCTAGGCTGTGCCAGGCCTCCCTATGCGCTGTGACAGCCAAAGTTTGCTTTCTACAAAGTCACCTCCAGGCAGTGACTGTCTACCAGGGCACTCCTGAGCCTCCCAGCTAATGATGAGGTCATTCACTCTCCTCTCGTTTTCCTTTAAGATAATCCCTTTCCCGACCCGCCGTTTTGGCTCACAGCCCTACTTAAGTTACAGCCTACTTCTCACTGCCAAGCGTGGGTGTCACTGCCGGCTTGGGGAGCGTGGATCTTATAAACTTGCCTCATCGGGAGGCTTTAAGGAGTGACCTCCAGGGACTAGACAAGTAGCTTGTTCTTCACAATCGGTGCCCTCCCAAGAACATCCAGGGTTTCAGCCTCAGTGCTAAGACAACTATGTCTCTCCCTGACATGTGCTCGCTGCTGGTAATTCTAGGGAAAGCAGAGGGCTGTGCAGGTGCCCCTGCCCCTAGGCTAGGAGAGCTGGCAAATGCCTAGAGACCCAAAGGCCTCATCCTCAGGGAGGCCAGCTCTTCTGTTTTAGTAATATTTTATTGTGATTTACAGTGCAACTGACCGGTTCAAACAACACCACCTGTATTCATAAACTTTCTTTTTCCTTTCCTTCCTCACTGCCCAGCTTTAAGTTCATTCTTGTAAGTGTTGCTGGTGTCAGGATAGGAACCTCCCTGCACTTGGAATGGATGAATGTGACCTCTCCCACATTCTCCGGTGCTGTGATGTGCCTTAAACACACCAAGGTGCTTGGACACAAAGCCTGTGCCTGGAGCCCTTATGCAGTTTCAGACTGACAGGCCGTAACCCTCCCTACAGACTCAGTGCCATTGTAAATGTTTCTGCCTGGAAAATACATGAACACAAATATCTGCAGTTGGCAAACCACCACCGTCTTGCAGCCCCAAGAGAGCCTCAGGAATCCAGATTTCTTTGATATTTCTGCTCCCTGTCCTTGGTGCATAGCTTCCATCCCCAGGACGACCCACAGTCCAGCGGGGAAGAGAGCCAGGGACAAAGCCAGAGGAACTAGCTCCCGCACCTCCTAGCCCCAGCTGAGTTAGCTTCTTGAGGCTGTTTCCTGGAAGCCCTGCTGTCACTTCTGCGGACACCTCACTGGCCGTCTCCACTGCAAGGCAGGCTAGAAAGTGTAGTGTCTCTCCGGACGCATGGATTCCTGGAATCAATTCAGGGTCTGTCCTTAGGGAACCAGAGTGACGATGTTCAGCCACCAAAGATGCAGGTTCCCAGCTGTCCAGTGAAGTCAAGAGAACGGGGAAGGGTTTGAACTCACCTTTGGGTATTTGGAGTGGTCAGAGCTGTCTGACTCCTTCTGGGGTGGCAGTGCCCCACTCTGTGAAGTCCCATGCCTGCCCCCAACTCAGCTTCAGCCACAATGATGTAACTTCTTTTCCTTTCTGTCCACAGGGCACCTGGCCTGGGTGGAGCCCACTCCTCTGCACCCACCTCACTTCTTGCAGTATTCTGCACACCCCAGCCCTATGCCTGGGCTCCCGGATAGCTGGAGGTAGAGAGCAGGCCCTGGAAGATGCTCATTCAGGCCGTGCTCAAGATTCTAGTCCTGGTGTGGACAAGCACCACTTCTGTGTGTCTCTGTGCTTCTTGTTTTGCTGTGAAGACACACTGATAGGTTCACATTGTCGTTTGGACACAACACGCGGGATGCATGTCCTCACGCTAAGCCCTAGTCACACTCTCTGCATTGTTTGGTTTTTTTTTATCCCATATTTTCCTACTGTGATAAAGAACATCTCACATAAAATTTACCATTTTAACTGCTTTTTTTTTTTTTTTTTGATAGAGTCTCGCTCTGTCTCAGCTTTCTGAGTAGCTGGGATCGCAGGTGCACACCGCCACGCCCAGCTAATTTTTGTATTTTTGGTAGAGACAGGGTTTCGCCATGTTGGCCAGGCTGGTCTCGAACTCCTGACCTCAGGTAATCCACCTGCCTCGGCCTCCCAAAGTGCTGGGATTACAGGTGTGAGTCATGGTGCCTGACCTCATTTTAACCACTTTTTTTTTTTTTTTTTTTTTTTGAGACGGAGTCTTGCTCTGTCACCCAGGCTGGAGTGCAGTGGCCGAAGAATCTCAGCTCACTGCAAGCTCCGCCTCCCAGATTTACGCCATTCTCCTGCCTCAGCCTCCGGAGTAGCTGGGACTACAGGCGCCCGCCACCTCGCCCGGCTAGTTTTTTGTATTTTTTTTTTAGTAGAGATGGGGTTTCACAGTGTTAGCCAGGATGGTCTCGATCTCCTGACCTCGTGATCCGCCCGTCTCGGCCTCCCAAACTGCTGGGATTACAGGCTTGAGCCACCGCGCCCGGCCATTTTAACCACTTTTAAGGGTAGAGTTTTCTGGCTGTTTTCATTCATGTCCTGATAGACACTCGGGTTGCTTTCATGTTTTAGCTGTTGTGGAATATGCTGCTTTGAACATGGGTGGGCAAGTGGTTTTCAAGACCCTGTTTTCAGTTTTTTGGGTTCAGAGTAACAAATGGAATTGCTGAGTCACATGTTAATTCTAATTTTCTAATTGTAGTTTTTGGGGGCACAGCACCTGCACAGCAGCTTCAGCACTCGACCTTTCCCCAGCGGTGCACAGGGTTCCAATTTCTCTGCCTCCTCACCCACACATGCTATTTTCTGTTTTTTTGGTAGTAGTAGCCTTTCTAACGGGCGTGAGATGGGATCTCATTGTGGTTTTGATTTGCATTTCCCTAATGATTAGTGATGCTAAGCATCTTTTCATGGCTTACTGGCCACTCATACATCTTCTTTGGAGAAAGGTCTGTGCAAGCCCTCTGCCCATTTTTGCATTGAGTTGTTTGCTTTTTTGTTGTTAAGTTTTATCTGAGCTGTTTTTTCTGGTAGGGAGAGTGGATTTGTTGGAGGCTCCTTGTCTCTCCCAGAAGAAAGCCAGAATTTCAGAGATGGCCTGGAGGGGGCGAGGCCAAAGGCCCCCCTGGGGAGAACTCACTTTTTTCATAGCCCCATTGTGTGCCAGCCACCGCACATTGCAGCTGTCTCTCGCTCACTCTTCTGGGCCATGCTGTGACTTTGCTGATGAGGAGGTTGAGGCACAGAGGGGTGGAAGGATGTGCTGCAGGGCCCACAGCTGCAACGGGCAGAGCTGGAAATTGCACCAAGTCTGTCCGACGTGGGGGTCTCCTCTGGCCTCCGCTGCATCCCTGGAGAATCTCTGAGGCTTCTGGTTAGAGCCTGGGTCTAAGCCAACTCCCATTATTTTCAAGTGAGGGGAAGGGCCAACAGTTGCCATTGCTGACCCACCAGTGCCCGGCACCAGCCGAGGAGTGCAGGCCACCCATGGCACCAGCCGAGGAGTGCAGGTCACCCGTGTGGCGGTTCACTGACCCGCGTCCTTCTGCTCGATCTGAAGGGGAAAATCGGGCAAGGCAGGAAGGCCAAGGAGGCTCAACTCCTGTTTCCTATCGTGGCTCATTTCCTAGGCCCTTTGCTGTATGACTGTCTGGATGGAAGTTTCTGAGTCCTCTCAAAAAAGAAAAAAAGTGGGTTCTGACATCCTGCATGGCTTGTCGTCTGAGTCCTAAATCTCCAGAAGATTCCTGGCCTCTCTCGAGAGGTCTTTCTCTGATGTGTTTGCGTGTCTGTCAGGAAGCAGCAGTGACGCCTAGATGTGGTACAGCCGGCCTCACCTGTGCCTCTCCCCACCTCCCCTGGATTCGTTTTGTCTTTCAGATTGCTGGGCTCGTGGAAGAGAGACTGTACGTGAAAGCCCCAGCCACCCACCAAATCAGAGAGAAAGAATCCGTCTTCTTACGCCATGGCAGGTAATGAGTCACTGTTGTGGAGTAAGACTTTTTTTTTTTTTTGAGACGGGATTTTGTTGTATTGCCCAGGCTGGTCTCAAACTCCTGAGCTTAAGTGACCCTCCCACACTAACCTTCCAGGTAGGAGTTAGACTCTTAATCAGAAACTGAATACATTGTCATGAAAAATCCAAGCCACATGGAAGTGTATAAACTATCTGGAATTATTTTGTTTTCTATTTTCTCGCTTGTTTTATTGTTCCTTTCGACTCCCTTCAGAATGTAAGTTCCTCAAAAGTGAGGCCCTGCCTATCCTGTCTTTGCTATGCCTCTAGGCCCTGAAATTATCCCTAGGCCATAGCAGGGGCTCAAGTGAATGAACCCCAGGAGGCACCCTGGGTAAAAATTCAGTAGGATTCTATCTTTACTTTTGCAACTGCTTATCATGCACATATACACAAACACACAATCTTGCAACTTTTTTATTTCACCTAACAATGTAACATGGAGAGCCTTTCGTGTTAGAACACACAGATTCACCTTATACTATACATTATAGTGTAGATTAGGATTTTCGACCTTGGCACTACTGACATTTTGGGCCAGATAATCCTGTGTTTTGGGGGATTATCCTGTGCACCATGTTTAGCACCATCCCTGGCCTCTGCCCACCAGATGCCAATAGCACCCCTTCCCCACTAACTGTGACAAACCAAATGTCTCCAGGCATTGCGAAATGTCCCCTGGCAGGCACAGCACTGCCCCCAGTTGAGAACCACTGGTGTAGGTATTTCATTTGCATCTATTCTCCTGTGAAGCCCCTAAGTATAGTTCCTTTATTGAAATAAGAGTCTGAGAAAGTGAAATTAAAATGTTAACCATTGATCTAACTTACGGAATTTGACCTTTGTCGTCAGCTCAGTGCCCTGAAACCCGTTGCTTCAAACTGATATGTGTATTTTCTCCTTAAATCTCATTATGAAAAAATTAAATCAAGAGTTTAACATCCTCTTAAAGGTTACCAGGGTAAATTTAATTAAGCAAATCACCAGGCTGCCTCCCAGAGGAAGTCAGTCTGTAATCCTGGAGACTCTTTCCAATGAGGAAAATACTGCTCCAGAAGCAGTATTGGTGGGAACGATACAGCCAGTGCTGGGAAGGCCTGATTCTATTCCTAGAGTCCTCTTTGTTATCAGCATCACCACTGAAAGATGGGCTCCATGTGGCCCTGCCTTCCCGCCAGACTGGCGGGTCTGATTCCTCATGTTTTGTTTAAGTGTCAGATTTTGATGGACCGGGGAAGATGGAAGCAGAACCGTGCCACACTGAAAGGTGCCTGTAGCTGATATGTGTAAATGCAGGGTTAGCATGGAAGATTAATTCCAGCAGTTCTTTATTTTGATGTTAGGGAGCTGGTCTAAACCTTCTTATAGAGCACAATCAAATTAAGTTGGTCTTTTAAAAGATTTAGTGGTGGTTATTTTGAGGAGATATAATTTGACCCATTGTATTTCTGTATATTAGTAATCTCAAGTGATGTTGAGCTATGAATAACTGGATTTTTTAAATGCCCATTACTTTAAAACTGCTACCTATTAGGAAGTTTGGTATTTCTGGGGCCAGGTGCAGGGGCTCATGCCTGTAATCCCAGCACTTTGGGAGGCCGAGGTGGGCAGATCACCTGAGGTTGGGAGTTCGAGACCAACCTGACCAACATGGAGAAACTGTCTCTACTAAAAATACAAAAAATTACCCGGGCTTGGTGGTGCATGCCTGTAATCCCAGCTACTCGGTAGGCTGAGGTAGGAGAATTGCTTGAACCTGAGAGGCAGAGATTGCAGTGAGCTGAGATCATGCCATTTCACTTCAGCCTGGGCAACAAGAGCGAAACTCTGTTTCAAAAAAAAAAAAAAAAGAAAAGAAAGTTTAGTGTTTCTGGCCAAGTGCGGTGGCTCATGCCTCTAATCCCAGTACTTTGGGAGGCCAAGGCGGGTGGATCACTTGAGGCCAGGAGTTCAAGACCACCCTGGCCAACATCACAACACCCCATCTCCACTAAAAATACAAAAAATTAGCTGGGCGTAGTGGCACACACCTGTAGTCCCAGCTAATCAGGAGACTGAGGCATGAGAATTGCTTGAACCTGGGAGGCGGAGATTGCAATGAGCTGAGATCATGCCACTGCATTTCCAGCCTGGGTGATAGAGCGAGACTGTCTCAAAAAAAAAAAAAAAAAAAAAAAAGCGAGAGAGAAAGAAAAGAAAATTTGCTATTTCTTAGCTTCAATTACTATGACACACCTAAATGTTCAATTTGCATCTTAGTCTCCACTGAATTTAACAGAGAGAGGTTGTTCTTCAAGAGGAACTGTTTCTTATCCTGATTTAGGTAAGAAAGTACTCATTGTCTATGCGCACGAGGAGCCCAGGTCTTTCAACGGATCCTTGAAGAATGTGGCTGTAGATGAACTGAGCAGGCAGGGCTGCACGGTCACAGTGTCTGATTTATACGCCATGAACTTTGAGCCGAGGGCCACAAGGAAAGATATCACTGGTGAGTCATGGGATAAATGCTCTATCTGTAAAAACCATCTTTATGTTTTTTACTTTATGTTGACTTCGAGCTGCAAAATGGCATTATAGAAGCAAGCTAGCTTCACTTTCCAAAAACAAATAGATAGCACTGAGATGATCACCAGCAATATCCCAGAAGTCAAGTATGAGGATGAAGTAGTACCCAAGACCACATAAGTGAAAAAACTGCAAGCAGGCAGTAAGAGATTGGACTATCATATCCACAACACCCCTCCTCACAAACTACCCAGCACCAACTGTGTGGGAAATCTCCTCCCACATCAGAGGCTCTACACTGGAAAAAGAGATCAAGGTGGACAATCAGCTTCCCAATTTTCTGGGATTCCCAGAAACAGGCAGGAAGGAGACCTGTTCCGGCCTCAACCCACGGGAAACATCAGGAGTGCCTAAAGGAAGAAATATCCCTGACAACAGCCAGAGACAAAGAAGGGAGATGGGAGTATCGTCTCCAGCCCTGGAAACTCTGATCTGTAAATTAGCCAAAGGAGATGCCAAACCAGAGTGGCTGTTCAGCAGCACCACACTGTGGAGGTACATTCAACAGGTTCCCTGGGCATGAACTGCTAGCCAGCCTTCCCACACTACCATGCTATCCCCTTTGGAGCCTCTCGTATTCAGGACTGGCATTACTCAGAACAGTTACTAGAACTGAGGCAAACCCAGGCATAAACCACCATCTAGTGCCAAAAAGGAGGCAGTGACTTAGTAGAGGAAAAAAAAAAAAGAAATTTAATGAGAAAATTGCAAAGACTTTCTAAGCAAATATATGTAATAAAAATGAAAACAAGTCAGACATAGAAGACTGAAATAAATAGATGTTATCCACAAGAAATGACAGTAAACAGGGAGGCATAACCTCTCCACATAGACAAAGCAAGGAACCAGTGACTGAATCTAACGAGATGGCACCGTTTGGGCTCTCTGACCAAGAATTCAAAATAGCACTTCTAAGGAAATTCAGTAATCTTCAAGATGACAGAGAAAAGCAATTCAGAAATGTATCAGCTAAATTTAACAAAAAGATTGAAATAATTTTTAAAAAATCAGACAGAAATCTTGGAACTAGAAATACATTTGCTGAAAAATTCATTAGAGGCTCTCAACAGCAGAATGGATGAAGCAGAAGAAAAAATCAGTGAGCTCAAAGACAGGCGATTTGAAAATACACAGAGCAGTAAAAAGAAAAAGGTATGGAGATTTCCTATAAAATATAGAAAATTGAGGCTGGGTGCGGTGGCTCAAGCCTGTAATCCCAGAACTTTGGGAGGCCGAGACGGGCGGATCACGAGGTCAGGAGATAAGACCATCCTGGCTAACATGGCGAAACCCTGTCTCTACTAAAAATACAAAAAACTAGCCGGGCGACGTGGCGGGCGCCTGTAGTCCCAGCTCCTCGGGAGGCTGAGGTAGGAGAATGGTGTGAACCTGGGAGTCGGAGCTTGCAGTGAGCTGAGATTCGGCCACTGCACTCCAGCCTGGGCAGCAGAGCGAGACTCCGTCTCAAAAAAAAAAAAAAAAATATATATATATATATATATAGAAAATTACCTCAAAAGACCAAATCTAAGAATGATGGGTGCCTAAGAGGGAGCTGAGCAAGAGCAAGGCATAGCAAGCTTATTCAAAGAAATAATAACAGAAAATTTTCCAAAACTTGAGAAAGAGACAAATATCCTGGTCATAGAATAAGCAGATTTGACTCAAATAGGACTACCCCAAGGCATATAATCATTAAACTCTCAAAGGTCAAGAACAAAAAGAGGATCCTAAAAGCAAATAACATATAAAGGAGCTCCAGTTCATCTGGCAACAGACTTCTCAACAGAAAACATACAGGCCAGGAGGGAGTGGGACATTTTCAAAGTGCCGAAAGAACAAAACTGTCAACCAAGAATACTGTACCCAGAAAATCTAGCCTTCAACTCTGAAAGAGAGAGAAAGTCTTTCCCAAACAAAGAAAAACAGAGAGAATTCACCACCACAGACCCACCTTATAAGAAATGCTAAAGGGAATTCAATATGAAAGAAAAACACTAATGTGCAAAAAGAAAACATTTGAAGATGTAATACCCACTGGTAAAAGTAAGTAAGTACACAGAACACTCGAATGCTAGTAGGTTGTGTGCAATCCACTCATTACTAGTATTAAGTCTAACAGACAAAGCTATCAAAAACAATAATCACTACGGTGACCTGTTAAGAGTTAGAGATATACAATATAAAATATGTAAATTGAGACACAAATACTAAAAAATGTGGAGGTGAGCATGAAATTAAAGTGTAGAGTTTATTTTTTTAGGCCTGTTTGGCATTGAACAAGACATCCAGCCTCTCTTAGGTCTCAGTTTGCTCTCTGGTAAATTGAGAGATATACCAGTTTCACCAGTTGTTATGAAGAAAGGTGATGTGTGTAGAGCACAGCGCCTGCTAGGTAGGAAGAGCTCAATCAGTGGCCCTCCCAGACTGCTTCTCTTTCCGTAGCTTGGACCCGGGGTGCAGCTTCTGGTCAGGTTGCAGCAAGTCTTTGACTTGCTCTGAGGAGTCCAGTATACACAGTGCTACTGGGATGGTTGGGACGGGCTGTGGATGCCCACCTAGGAGTGAGAATGTTTGGCCTCTTCCCCCACAGCTGCTCTTTCTAATCCTGAGGTTTTCAATTATGGAATGGAAACCTACGAAGCCTACAAGCAAAGGTCTCTGGCTGGCGACATCACTGATGAGCAGAAAAAGGTTCGGGAGGCTGACCTAGTGATATTTCAGGTTTGTTTTTCTCCAATTAATATATTGAATCAGATTCATCTTACGTACAAACTCTTTCTGAATATTGAGTTTTGTGCTGCTTCTAGAAGTGGCATTGATGCTTTTAGCACAGTTGCACACTTACTGAGCAAATATTATAACCTCGTTACAGCACCTAGTTACAACACTTCACCTAGTTACAACATTACTTTAAACACTTTACCTAGTTGTAGCACTACTTTTAACACTTTACCTAATGGGGCAAAGATATCCATGTAGCCAATATCACTCACTCCAAATCCCGACTGCCATGTAGATAGGAATGAAGGATCTTTCCATTAGCCCAGTTGTCCAAGAATCATCTGAAACCTGCCAGTCATGTTGCTGCCCTTCTCTTCCAGTTCCTGCCCTGAAACATTCTGGGGCTACTTGAGAACCACATTTCTCTGCACAAATGTTTATCAGGGTAAATCAGGCCAAATGCATCTCTTTAAATAGCCTGCCTTAAATATCCTGATCATTAAGAGGAACATCTCTGCTTTCTATCCTCTCAGTGGTTGCTTCACCCCCAACCCAGCCACCTTCCTGTATTTGTTCAGAAGGAGGTGATGCCACTGCAGAGTGAACTGGCCCCATAAAATGGCCTCCAGGAGTGCTAACTCATCAGGCCGCTTCCCGCCACTGCAAGGAAGATGTGCAGGCATGGCTGTGACTGTGTAAGCCTGGCAGCAGAGTACACACATGAGATTTGAGGGTACTGTTGGGTTGACAGAAATTCCTGTCCAACTAGAAAGAAAGGGGCATCTATTATAAGGGCTGTGGTCGCTTGGGCCTCCTGGATCCCACGGGCAGAGCTGTAGCTGCGCTCATCCTCGGATTTCCATCTGCTCTTTTCTGCCTCTTGGCTCTCTTCTCTCTCACTGCATGCCAGAGACTGGATCCCCTAGATCCAGAATTTCCAAGCATGGGATCTGACTGGTTCAGATCGTTTCTGTTTTCCAACCCTGCTTGAGGACGGGGAATGGGTGGGAGAATGAGAGCACTGTTCTCATGAGGCCACCATGTGAGTGCAAGGCAGGGGATAAGGGGCGTGTGACCACTTTCCAGACAAAACCACATATCCAGAATGATGAGGTTCCCAAGCCTTCATAAAAGCAACCTGCATGTGCGGGAAGAGGGCTGCCTCATCCCTACCCAGGCTTGCCTCTGCGCACCCTTTCCTGACACCAGCCCTTTCTTTACTCAGTGACCGTGAGCTGCTAATCTGGCCAAAGTGCAGGATGTTCTTCGTCCTAATTACAGGTGGGTGGACTCATAGTCCTCAGGCCTAGGTGACCATGCAGTTCACCATCTGTGCTTTAATACCATGCCAATACGACGGGCCTGTATCCTGGGGCACGTGGTCCCAGCAGAACCACACTGAGCTCTCTGCTCTGCTTCTCCTGTCCCCCTCGGGTCGGCCGGCCACATGGAGCCCGCTTCTCCTCCTCGCTCCCACTCCACGCCCGTAACCCGGTGGCTGGGTAGGCTAAGACCTGGCCTTTCTATAGTGGCCTTTGTTTTGTTTCACTTCATTTCACTCCATTTCCCTACCTTCCCTTTTTTTCTGATACGTTGTCCAGAGGGTCTGCGTTATAAGTTTTTTTTTATTCAACATTAATGAAAATGTCATTCATCACTACTACACCACTAATATCAAGGCCCACCACTCACTGAGCATTGATTCTGGTTTGGGCACTGTGGTGTGTCCTCAAATCCTCACCAGGATGCTGTGAGCTGTGAACTGTTAGTAGCCCTATTTGATGAATCAGGAAAAAGGAGGCACAAGGAGGTCAAGTGACTTGCCAGTGTCACACAGCAGCAGGTTGTGGAGCCTGGTTTCAATGCCAAGTCCTGAGTTTGTTTTATATTGAAAGCACACGAGACACTGGCTTCCACCGTTGATAACAGATGATTGCCTATGTTTATTTCCCTTCCCAGGTGGTAACACTGGATGTAATGTTAGGGCATCTGTGGGACAGGGAGATCTTACTGCTGGTCTATGGAATACAAACATATGACTTTAGTTCGTGTCAAAATCCGTAGCTGCTAGCACCTAACTCAGTCCGACTCCCAGATGCTAACAACACGCCCCAGGCAGGGGAAACGGCATGTTTTCCCCACCCTTCCTTTCGATTGGCTTTAGTCACAGACTGCTGCTCCAATGCCAGCGTCATGCAGAGCTCCTCATCGCCTCCCTGCCTGCCCGGGGCCAGCATCAGGGTCTGTTATCACCGGGGGATGCAGAGCTGCCTGTAACAGCAACAAGGACCACTGTCATCCCGTTCCCGTCTCACATCCCCACTGCACCTTTCAGAGCTGACCGCCTGGGTGACCCTCCCCTG
>NC_045438.1:165369593-165392310 GCF_002776525.5 Piliocolobus tephrosceles | reverse complement strand
TCCCCTGCCCAGCTGCCACGTCCCCACTGCACCTTTCAGAGCTGACCACCTGGGTGACCCTCCCCTGCCCAGCTGCCAGGGAAGAGGAGGGGCTGTGCGCTTCATTCCAAATCACCAGATAGACTAAACTAGGAAACCCGAGGTGAGCCGCAGCCTCAGTTTCTCTCTGGTGTTGTCGCCCACAGTTCCCGCTGTACTGGTTCAGCGTGCCGGCCATCCTGAAGGGCTGGATGGATAGGGTGCTGTGCCGGGGCTTTGCCTTCGACGTCCCAGGATTCTACGATTCCGGTTTGCTCCAGGTATGGCTCTTGGAAAAGGATCACTGTGGATAGCTGGAGTGAGGGGATGGAGGGATGCATCTTCTATCAAGTTATATTTCTAGTTCGCTTCCTTTTCTTAGCAAATATTCATTGAGCTCCCACTATGTACAAAGCACCATGTGCTGCACACAGTGGGTGTGGCATCATGTCTGAAGTCGTGGAGCTTTTTGTCTAGTGGGGCTGCAGACGCATCCACAGCATACCACACACATGGCAAACAAGGGAGTGGGCCAGGTGTCAGGTGACGGGGGACCTGGGCAACCTTACGTGGGCAACCCAGCGGTCAGCCCTGGCTCCAAAGAGAGTATCTCCTTCTTGGTGCAGAGTCCAGCCTTGGCCTGGCACAAGTCCACTCCCCTGAGCATCATGTTCCTGCTGTGAGACCAAGATCATGTGACACCCACATGGCAGGGTGAGGAGAGCTTGGAACCTGGTAGATGTGCAACACGTGGTAGCTATGAATTCTTACTAAAAGAATGATTTTTAAGGCCGGGTGCAGTGGCTCACACCTGTAATCCCAGCAATTTGGAAGGCCGAGGTGGGTGGATCACTTGAGGCCAGGAGTTCAAGACCAGCCTGGCCAACATGGTAAAACCCTGTCTCTACTAAAAATGCAAAAATTAGCTGGGCATGGTGGTAGGTGCCTATAGTCCCAGCTACTTGGGAGGCCGAGGCAGGAGACTGGCTTGAACCTGGGAGGTGGAGCTTGTAGTGAGCCAAGATCACATCATTGCACTCCAGCCTGGGTGACAGAGTGAGACTCCATCTCAAAAAAAAAAAAAAAAAAAGGAATGATTTTTAAATTCTAAAAGCTTCAGAAAATAAATGCATGTAAGGGAAACATACTGAGTAACCAAGATGTGTCTTGGACCACAAATGGTGCTACCACTTACTGAGCGGCCCTGTGTGCTGAGAACCTTGTCCTGTGGTCAGTGCCTTGGCTGTATCCATCACACATGGTGTCATGGAAACCTGGTTTCCACCAGCAACCTGGGCATGTTAGAGCCTCTGTGTTGGCTTGGTCCATTCACTTGGATTGTCTCCTCCTCCTGTTGGGATGTCACTGTCACCTGTGGATGGGAGGGTTGCATTTGTCCATCCCTGGAGGGTGCCCACACGCATGTTCCCCGCTGGCTGTGCTAAGCCCGTGTGCTGGAGGCTCGGTAACATTTCCTTCCTCTTCTGGAGTCCACACAAATGCATCTGCTTTCTCCCTTGCAGGGTAAACTAGCGCTCCTTTCCGTAACCACAGGAGGCACGGCCGAGATGTACACGAAGACAGGAGTCAATGGGGATTTTCGATACTTCCTGTGGCCACTCCAGGTAGACCAGCTGCAAGTGGATCCCTTGCTAGTTGGCCACACGCACACACAGACACAGATGCACACATCTATACACACACGCGCGCACACACATACATGCCCTCAGCTCCCCGAGGGGTGAGATGAGATGGGATGGAAGGGTGATGCCCCACACCATTTGGACTCCCCTGGATACAGAAAATTATAACATTTTGACCCTTTTAAATGTTTTACTTGACAGATTTGAAAAGCTTGACTGATAGGGAGAATGTGCGCTAATTATAGCTTTTGATATAGTTTGGGCAGAAGCTAAGCCAAATCTGCTGAGCCTGATGTCTGCTCTTGGTCAGCAGAGAAGCCCCAAGGTGCCCCTGCGTGTGTTGGGATCCATGCGGGTGAAGGCTGTCCACATGCTTTGGCAGTGCTCGGTGAGAGCAGCACTGCCCTTGGACCCTAGCAAGTGGCGCCCCAGGCCCTACATTCTGATGGCCGCATGCTGGCCTCTGCTGGCCATGCCAACCCCCATACGGGCAAGGGGCCTATGGAGCCAGCCCACACCCACCTCCTAGGCATGGTGGCATGTGCCTGTAGTACCAGTTACTAGGGAGGCTGAGGCAGGAGGATCACTTGAGCCCAGTGAGCTATGATCATGCCACTGCACCCAGCTGGGGCAACAGAGTGAGACCTCATCTATAAAAATAATAAAATAAATCTTAACTAAATTTTAATAAATAAAATATGGCATTATAATCTTAGTGGACCACTATCGCACATGCAGTCCATCACTGACCAAAACACCATGCAATGCATAACTACATGTGTTAATTGGCTGTTCAATTAAAACGTCACAGTCAATTTAAAAAACAAGACAAAGAAGAAAATTAAGAAACAGGCCCAAACACGGCAATAAAACAATAGCTATGAATAGATTAAACTTTTCTATGAAAAAATGGAAACTCTCATGCTGAGTCATAAAAAATAAACAAACAAACAAACAAATAAATTAAATAAATAAATAAATAAATAAATAAAATCATGTTGCCTGAGGAAAAAAGATGTAAAAAGTGGTGTGTGGGCCTCTCCTCACCTGACAGGGCAGGCCTAGGTGAGGGTGTGGGTTTTAAAGGACGTAATGCAGAGGGTTGAGTGTGATATTTTTAGGAAAAAAAGTGATCCTCTTTGAAAGGAGAAAGTATGTGGTTCCAATTACTTATAGTCTACTGAAGGAAATCATAATTTACAAGCCTGAACTTGCTTCTTCACAGGCCAACAGGTCTCTTATGTATCATTAGCCAAGTTCAAATTCTTCTTGCTTTAAAAAAAAAATCTTGGCCAGGTGCGGTCCACAAGCCTGTAATCCCAGCACTTTGGGAGGCCGAGACGGGCGGATCACGAGGTCAGGAGATCGAGACCATCCTGGCTAACACGGTGCAACCCCGTCTCTACTAAAAATACAAAAAAAAACTAGCCGGGCGAAGTGGCAGGTGCCTGTAATCCCAGCTACTCGGGAGGCTGAGGCAGGAGAATGGCGTGAACCCGGGAGGCAGAGCTTGCAGTGAGCTGATATCCAGCCACTGCACTCCAGCCTGGGCGAAAGAGCGAGACTCCGTCTCAAAAAAAAAAAAAAACTTTACTTTTTTTTTCAGTTTGCAGAAGTACATTTTATGGCAAACAAACAAACAAAAAAAGAGACAATAGGAAATATAAAACCAAGGCCGGGCGCGGTGGCTCAAGCCTGTAATCCCAGCACTTCGGGAGGCCGAGACGGCCGGATCACGAGGTCAGGAGATCGAGACCATCCTGGCTAACACAGTGAAACCCCGTCTCTACTAAAAAATACTGAAAAACTAGCCGGGCGAGGTGGCGGGCGCCTGTAGTCCCAGCTACTCGGGAGGCTGAGGCAGGAGAATGGCGGGAACCCGGGAGGCAGAGCTTGCAGTGAGCTGAGATCCGGCCACTGCACTCCAGCCTGGGCCACAGAGCGAGACTCCGTCTCAGAAAAAAAAAAAAAAAGGAAATATAAAACCAGAAAGTCCCTTTAATCCCCCCACCTCAGAAAGAATCACTTTAAATCATTTATTTTCTTAAGGCCTATATATTTTCTCACATACATAATTTTTATTATAGGTTTATTACGTTTACTGCTCTTATGGTATATCGTAAATACTGCTTAAAATTTGTTGTTGTTTTCTTTTAACAGATATCTTGAACAAACTTCCATGGTACACGTTATAGCTAGAATAACCTCATTCTGGTATAATCTGTAGTGTGAATGTACCATAATTTGCCCAATCAAGCAGAACTATCATGTTTGGTGTCTGAATCAGTTGCAAAGATTGTAGGTTAATTGCAGTTATAAAAATAGAACTTGGAAATTCCAGCTGCCCCAACTTCTTCACTGCTCTTATGCAAGGCTTGCATCCTAAACTTCCACAGGGAAGTTTCGCTTTCACTTGCCTTGTAACATTAAGGTAGTTTCATGATTTTTTGAAGGTTTCACACCATTTCCCCCCTTATATCATTTAACTGAATGGTATGTAACAGGTGTAGTTTCTAATGAGTTCTTTTCTTCCCCTGTGGCTTTAGCACGGCACATTACACTTCTGCGGATTTAAAGTCCTTGCCCCTCAGATCAGTTTTGCTCCTGAAATTGCATCCGAAGAAGAAAGAAAGGAGATGGTGGCTGCATGGTCCCAGAGGCTGCAGACCATCTGGAAGGAGGAGCCCATCCCGTGCACAGCCCACTGGTACTTCGGGCAATAACTCTGTGGCACGTGGGCATCACGTAAGCAGCACACTAGGAGACCCAGGCACAGGCAAAGAGAAGACGGTGCTGTCATGAAATAAAATTACAACATAGCTACCTGGAGATACTTTTTTCTTTCTGTTTTGTTTGTTTGTTTGTCTTTAATTTTAGCTTTAAGGAGTGCATGGGCGGTACTGTTTCAGGGGAATATTGTGTGGCGCTGGGGTTTGGGCTTCTATTGATCTCATCACCCAAATAATGAGCATAGTTCCCAATAGATAGTTTTTCATCACTTCCCTTCCTCCCTTCCTTCCGGCTTTTGGATTCCCAGTGTCTATTGATCCCCTGTGTACCCAATGTTTAGTTCCCACTTACACGTTAGAACATGGGGAATCTGGTTTTGTTTCTGTGCTAATTCGCTTAGGATAATGGCCTCCAGCTGCATCCACTTTACTGCAAAGGACAGGATTTCGTGTTTTTTTATGGCTGCCTAGTATTCCATGGTGTCTGTGTACCACACTTTCTTTATCCAGTCCACTGTTGATGGGCACCTGGGTTGATTCCATGTCTTTGCTGCTGTAAATAGTGCTGTGATGAACATACAAGGGCAGGCATCATTTTGTAGAATAATTTTTTTTTTCCTTTTGGTAGATACCCAGTAATGGGATTGCTGAAGGGTAATTCTAATTTTAGCAAACTAGAAATATTTAATGAAGTACATGAATGAGTGTCTTCAGAATTTTATACAGCCAGATCAAATATTTTAATAATGAGCTTGTTACGTTGAATTCTATTCTGACCGTCATGCACTGAGATTTTCTTTTCTTTCTTTTTTAAAGAGACAAGAGTTTCACTGTGTTGCCCAGGCTCGTCTCAAACTCCTTGCCTCAAGTAATCCTCCCACCTGGGCCTCCCAAAGTGCTGGGATTGCAGGTGTGAGCCACCACACCTGACCCAGATTTTCTTTAATATTTGTCTAATATCTTTCCATCTCCCTATATTCAAGCTTCATGTAATTTTATTTTCTGGTAATTCTCTGAGCATAGAGCTGGATTTGCTAGTTTTTTTATTTTATGACAACATGAGAGTTTCTATTTTTTCATAGAAAAATTTAATCTATTCATAGCTATTGTTTTATTGCTGTGTTTGGGCCTGTTTCTTAATTTTCTTCATCTTGTTTTTTAAATTTACATTATGACTGTGAAGTTTTAATTGAACAGCCAATTAACACATGTAGTTATGCGTTGCATGGTGTTTTGGTCAGTGATGGACTGCATGTGCGATAGTGGTCCACTAAGATTATAATGCCATATTTTATTTATTAAAATTTAGTTAAGATTTATATTATTTTTATAGATGAGGTCTCACTCTGTTGCCCCAGCTGGGTGCAATGGCATGATCGTAGCTCACTGGGCTCAAGTGATCCTCCTGCCTCAGCCTCCCTAGTAACTGGTACTACAGGCACATCCCACCACGTCTGGCTAATTATTTTAATTCTTGGTAGAGACAGGATCTCATTATGTTGCCCAGGCTGGTTTTGAACTCCTGGTCTCAAACAGTCCACCCACCTCAGCTTCCCCAAGTGCTGAGATTACAGGCATGAGCCACCTACACCTGGACTAATACTGTAATTTTCCTGTACCTTTTCTATGTTTAGATACACAAATACCTATCATTGTGTTACAGTTGCCTGCAGTATTCAGTACAGTAACATCTCTACAGGTTTACAGCCAAGAGCAATAGGCTCTACCATAAAGCCTGGGTGTGTAGTAGGCTGTACCATCTGGGTTTGTGTAAGTGCATTCTATGATGTTTGCTTGACAATGAAATCAACTAATTATGAAATCACCTAATGATGCATTTCTCAGAATGTATCTCTTTTTTTAAGTGAAACATTACAAAATTTATTTATTTAAAGTATTTTAAAATCATTGGCTTAGCTGGGCGCGGTGGCTCACGCCTGTAATCCCAGCACTTTGGGAGGCCGAGGTGGGCGGATCATGAGGTCAGAAGATCAAGACCATCCTGGCTAACACGGTGAAACCCCATTTCTACTAAAAATACAAAAATTTAGCCGGGCGTGGTGGCGGGCGTCTGTAGTCCCAGCTACTCAGTAGGCTGAGGCAGGAGAATGGCGTGAACCTGGAAGGCAGAGCTTGTAGTGAGCCGAGATTGGCGTCACTGCACTCCAGCCTGGGCAACAGAGAGAGACTCCCTCAAAAAAAAAAAATTAATGGCTGGGCACCGTGGGTTATGCCTATAATCCCAGCAATTTGGGAGGCTGAGATAGGACAATTGCTTGAATCCAGGAGTTCAAGACTAGCTTGGGCAACATAGTGAGACCCCATCTCTACAAAAATTTTAAACTATACATTAGCTAGGCATGGTGGCACGCACCTGTAATTCCAGCTATTCAGGAGGCTGAAGCAAGAGGGTCACGTGAGCCCAGGAGTTCAAGGCTGCAGTGAACCATGACTGTGTCACTGCACTCTAGCCTGGGTGACACAGCAAGACTCTTTTTAAAAACAGTCAGGCGTGATGGCTCTCACCTGTAATCCCAGCACTTTTGGAGGCCAAGATGGGCAGATTGCTTGAGTTCAGGAGTTTGAGGCCAGCCTGGGCAACATGGCGAAACCCCAACCCTACAAAATAAAAGTAGCTAGGTGTGGTGGTGCACACCTGCAGTCCCAGGTTCTTGGAAGGCTGAGGTGAGAGAATAGCTCAAGCCTGGGAGGCAGAGGTTGCAGTGAGCTGAGATCACACCACTGCACTCCAGCCTTGGGTGACGGAATGAGACCTGTCTCAAAAAACAAACAAATAAATAAAAATAATTTAAAAATCATTAATTGCCAGTTACAATGAAAATTTAAAACTTTTTAAAAATTTAGTCTGGCCAGGCACAGTGGCTCAAGCCTGTAATCCCAGCACTTTGGGAGGCCGAGATGGGCGGATCGCGAGGTCAGGAGATCGAGACCATTCTGGCTAACACGGTGAAACCCCGTCTCTACTAAAAAATACAACAAACTAGCCGGGCGACGTGGCGGGCGCCTGTAGTCCCAGCTACTCGGGAGGCTGAGGCAGGAGAATGGCGGGAACCTGGGAGGCGGAGCTTGCAGTGAGCTGAGATCTGGCCACTGCACTCCAGCCTGGGTGGCAGAGCGAGACTCCGCCTCAAAAAAAAAAAAAAAAAAAAAATTTAGTCTGATGGCATTGTACCATTGTGCATGTGTTCACGTAACACTACCAATAATTACCCTGACAGGCACATGCAGATGGAGGAACTTCCCTAAAAGCAAGTTTAAGGGATTAAATATCCTCTTTGTTATCATATCCTCCTCTTTTCCCTTCTCCTTCTCCTCCATGTCATCACTACTGAGGACAACACTGCTGCCTGTGCCCAGGGTCCTTTCTTCCTCAACGCCGCCAGCACCACCCAAAGTCCCCCTCTGTGGAATCGAAGCACTGAGTGTGTTGGCCTCAGGGACACTGAAGGAAGCTGCCTGTCCTCTCAGCCTTGGAGTCTGCTCAACCGTATTATTCAAACCAGCTTCCATCAAAGGTTTGAATACAGTGAGCAGCTGCTCCTGCACTCCTCCAGGACACAGGTTCACCAGCCAGGTGTCTGTCAAAGAGAATGAGCCTCCGAGTTGGTCCAAACTTCACTGTCCTTGAAGGTCTTCTCTGGCCATCCTCAAAATTCACGGGATGAAATGTGTTCGATGAGGACAGCTCACTCATGTCGTGGCGTTTGGATGGCCCGCGGCATGGCCACTTCTGCTTAGAGAGAGAGCCTTCCTGTGGTTCATGTATTTCCTTCCTGAAGCCTCATATTTCCCATTCTGTTGAAACTTGGCCACCTCAACCTGCACCGTGCAGTTTCTAATGTCATCTTCATCCAAACGCATGAATGCAAGATCCACAGCTTCCCTCTTCCAACGATCGCAAAGCCCGTCTCCTTTAAGATGTCCTTGGTGATCTTTGTAAAACTTGACCTTTGGTTCCTCTGTCTGGGGATCGCTCGTGATGATGCCAAATGGACAGGCGTGTGAATGCCTCCACGGTAATGTTGAGAGGCAAACCGGCACATACACATTTGTATTTCTTCTTCAGCATGAAGCCTTCCTTTTTCTCCCCTCTTTGTGGGATCAGTGGATTTGGGGTTTTTCTTGGTGGCAGTTTCTCAGTGTTGCAATCGTGTGTTTGCAGCAGAGCAGCGCCATCACTGAGCAGCCATCGTTGGCCTGATATGTAGTGGTGAGATCTTCACTGGTTTCTCTTCTGCTCCTGGGCTTGCAGAAACCGGCCTGGCTCTTGACTGGGATTGTAGGCTCAAGAGGCTGGGGAAGGACAGACAGCCTCAGGAGAAATGCTAGGAAGGGGTGGCTCCCTCGTGCTCCTCAGTGCCTCAGTGTTTTGGACACATAGCTCCCCTCCTCCACCCTCGCTCAGCAGGCTGCATCTGGGGCGGGGCTGGCAGGCAAAGAGGCTGTCACAGCCTTTCAGAGCCTCAAGCTGGGGTCCCCAGGGTTGCTGGACCTCAGATCACCGCGAGATATAGGAAGTCCTCCACCCTCCCTCCGGCAACCCCGAAGTGTGGCAAAGTGCGTTCTCTAACTGCCGAGGGGCCTGTCCCTTCCCGTGTGGGCTGAGAGGATGGGACGTTCCTGAAGTCCAACTGCTCTGAGAGCCGATGCTGTGACTGACCTTGACCTGAGTATGCTGAAGACATTAATTCTGGTTCCCAAGCAAAACTGTTAGCAATTCGAGGGCTGGGCTCTAGCCTATATCTCATCTCCCATAGTACCGGGCACCCTGATACATTTTCTGCCAGTTTTTAAGTTTGTTTGTTTGTTTGTTTGTTTCTGAGATGGAGTTTCACTCTTGCTGCCCAGGCTGGAGTGCAATGGCGCGATCTCGGCTCACTGCTACTTCTACCTCCCGGGTTCAAGCGATTCTCCTGCCTCAGCCTCCCGAATAGCTGGGATTACAGGCATGCGCCACCATGCCCAGTTTTAGTAGAGACAGGGTTTCTCCATGTTGGTCAGGCTGAATTCGAACTCCCAACCTCAGGTGATCCACCCATCTTGGCTTCCCAAAGTGCTAGGATTACAGGCGTGAGTCACCATGCCCAGCCGGTTTTTAAGATCTTATTGCTGAAAAACTTAAAATGAAAATAAATTCAGTATCAGCAGGGCAGCAGGAATTGCCATTAAATAAAGAGAGAAAGAAAATTGGAAATGACTGCAGCCAGATGTGTGTGATTGGGCCCGCGACCTTTTTCTTAGGCAAACAGGGCTTTGTGGGTTCAGAAAGACGTCTTTGTGGGTTCAGAAAGACGTTCAGAAAGACAGTTCAGAAAGACACAAACTACTTCTACCTCCCGGGTTCAAGCGATTCTCCTGCCTCAGCCTCCCGAATAGCTGGGATTACAGGCATGCGCCACCATGCCCAGTTTTAGTAGAGACAGGGTTTTTCCATGTTGGTCAGGCGTAGTTTGTCTCAGAGCCTTGCATGGGTGGAGGCTGGTAAAAACAGGAAACAGACTCATGTTGCTCAATGTGAGAAAGCACCAGGAATTTTGGAGAAGTTCCCGGCAGCCCAGGAGAGTGGATGGTGCCTTGTTCCAGGGGAGAGGGAAATAAGCACAGGCCTATATCTTTCTCAAGAGGGAAAAACCGAGCCCCAGAAAATGGCAATAAGATGGGGATGCAGAAAAAAAGCTAGCTAATGGACAGTTCAGCGGTGGACACTGTGTGGGAACCTCTCCTAAGCCACCCTCCCTCTGAGGGATGCATGCTCAAGTGATTTTGCTGGCCCTTAAAGGAAAGTGTTATTCCATCCTGTCATCCTAGCACTTTGAAAGGAGGCTGAGGCGGGAGGATCACCCAAGGTCAGGAGGTCAAGACCGGCCTGGCCAACATGCTGAAACCCTGTCTCTACTAAAAAATACAAAAATTAGCCGGGTGTGGTGGCACATGCCTATAGTCCCAGCTACTCGGGAGGCTGAGGTGGGAGAATCGCTTGAACCTGGGAGGCGGAGGTTGCAGTGAGCCAAGATCGCCCCACTGTACTCCAGCCTGGGCAACAGAGTGAGACTCCGTCTAAAAAAAGGAAAAGAAAACAATGATAAAAGTGTTGCAAGACTCTTGGCCTCAAGGTCATGTGGATTGCACCAGTACAAAGCACTGTGCCAGGACGGTATCATCAGCTCATGCAGCTGAGAGCTATCCGACAGTGAAATACAAGCACTCTGAACACAGCTGGACCTTTAGCCAGGTAATTCCATGTGCAGAAAGGGATTCTAGGGAAATACAGAGAAAGTAAACACTATCTTGCAAATTAAATGTTTTGATTTTAGCAATGCTGATTATAAGTGAGAAGCAGCAGCTAACATATGTTGGGTGCTTACTCGAGGTGCCAGGGCTGATGTAGTCTTTACATGTGTTAGTGGCCCATCTAGTCCTCATAGCAGCCCTCAGAGCAAGAGCTACTGCTGTCTCCACTTTACAGGTGAGGAGGTTGAGGCAAAGTTAGCTAAGACATTTGCCCGAGGAGGCCAGGCACACTGGCTCACGCCTGTAATCCTAGCACTTTGGGAGGCCAAGGCGGACAGATCATGAGGTCAAGAGATCGTGACCATCCTGGCCAACATGGTGAAATCCTGTCTCTACTGGAAATACAAAACTTAGCTGGGCATGGTGGCACACACCTGTAATCCCAGCTGTTCGGGAGGCTGAGGCAGGAGAATGGCTTGAACCCGGGAGGTGGAGGTTGTAGTGAGGTGAGATCGTGCCACTGCACTCCAGCCTGGCCACAGAGTGAGACTCCATCTCAAAAAAAAAAAAAAAAAAACATTTGCCCAAGGGTCACAGCTGTAGAGGGGCTGATGTGGTTTGAACCCAGGGTGTCTAGTTCCTCTCTGGAAGCAACCAAAGTGCCTGTGATTGGGGTAGTGACGAAGCACTCTGAGCTGCTACATGGCAGCTACTGTGAAGAGTCATCTTTGCCTGTCCCATATCTATTCCCATTCCTTCTGATGGCAACACCTTGGTTTTTTTTGCGTGTGGGGGAACCAGGCCCTTTCACCAAGCTGTGTGGTGTTCATAGGGATAGCCCCTCCTCCGAACCCAGGAGTGGCAGTTCACAGCCCTGACTGATCACAGTGTTCCGTGGCCCAGCCCAGGCACTGCCTAACCACCCCAGGCAGTGAGACTGAACTCAGGGGTTCACTGGACCTATCAGGAAGGAGAGGCCTTTCTTGCTTCTGGACTTGGAGCTGTGATGAGGCAAGTGGGTCAGGGGCCAATACATTGAGAGCGCTGGCCCACAAACACGCCCAGGCAGAGGACGGTGCGGCCAAGCCACACAGACAGACAACTTCCTAGTGACACGCTGTGAACACCTGCATCCACCCCTGCCTGAACTGGAGCTTTTCCTCTTCAACTCTTCAGTTATGTGAGGCAAGATGTTGCCTTTTTTGCTTAGTGCTGTGAGTTGAGTGTATAGCAGTTACAATCAAAGAATCCTAAATAATGCTGCAAGCATGGTGACTATCTACATGGGAATATGCGGTACTCCAGTGAAAACAAAACAAATTAATTTTGGAATCTGATGACCATAATCTAAAAACATTTATAGAGGTATATAAAAATTATAACAGAATTTAAAGTAGCGTATCTCCTCCTGAAGCAGGTTAAGTGTATACACAAAGAAGGAGGAAGAGGTGAGGAAGAATCTGCCCTTGTGGAGAAGTGCCAGAGAAGAGGCTGATGCAGTCCTGCATCCAGGCCCAGCTCTGCCAGCAGCTGAGTACCCCTGAACAAGCTCCCCCACCTCTTCGGGCCTCAGTTTCCCCATCTATGAAAGAAAAGGAGTCTGGCTTCCATAGCTGCCCCACCTGATACGCTAGGTGCCAGCATGTCCTCAGTCCTGTCACGAGAAGCCTTCCCTCTAGGATCCCAGGAGGAGCTTGAAATCCTGTCTGGGATCCCGACGGCCCACGTGCTGACCCTGCCCCGGGTTGTGTCTGCTGGGAAGTCCGATTTCTGCTCATCTCTCCCCATTTCTTTCTTCCCGTAAAGTGGGCTGATATGCTGGAACGTCGACGCAGCCAGTGATGTGTTCGATGAGAATGTATTGAGAGTAAAGCTGGTCAGAATCCAAGCGTGTGTCATCTGAACTCTCGAATCGTGGATGAAAGGTATGACCTCTGTTGATGTCTTGCAGCCTGAGCTGACAGTCTGTAAAAAGGTTTTGTTATCTCCATTTTACGGACGGTGAATCCAAACTTACAGAGCTCAAGTCCCGTGAGCCAGGCTCCACTCCTAGAAGAGGCTCCACCCCTACAAGAGGCTCCACCCCCACAAGAGGCTCCACCCCCACAAGAGGCAGCGTGGAAGCTAAAACCCAGGCAGCCTTTTCCAAAGCTTGTGCTCTGCTGCACTGGGGGAAGGAACCCTTCGGGGAACTGAAGCAGCACGGAACAAAGGCCATTTTTAAGAAGCGACCCTTAACGACTCTCCTGGGGAGTTCCCAGTGAGAACAGCGGTAACCTAAGGCGGGGTTCCCGGGTCTGCAAGGATCTCATGTTTTGTGGGTCAGAGATTCTTCTGTGTCACGTCTGGGTGAGGTCAAAAACCACTCAGAGACTTTCACTTCCTGTTCTGTGGCAGACAAGACATCTGAAAAGCTCTCCTGAAGCAACACTTCTAGATGCCAAGTAAATCACAACAAATATACTTTTAAATGTGTTACTAAGATCATAAAAAAGGAAGGAAAATACCCAAGCGTATCCCCAATCCCTCACCCCACCACCCCCATCACCACAACAACAATAGACAAGTTGCTGCCAGCAGATTGGAAAGCAAGTGTGGAACCTTAGGCTGCGTTGGCATCAAATACTGATACCAATAACGGAGCAAAAGGGAGCAAGACCAGGCCTGGGGGCTGTGCCATGTGGGCAGCAGAATCAAGACTTCGTAGAGGGGCTCCAAGGTGGGTAGAAAAATACGTTCGCCCTTACAGGGAGACAGGCAGGTAGCCTACCTCCTTCTCAGCTCCGGGTAGAAAAATAAACCCCTCCTATTCCATAGGGTCTGGATTTGGAATTTATTCTACCCACATCCACAAGTCAGCAAAATCTAAAGAAGTTAAGTGATCCCAAGTGATAGCAACCCTCAGTATAGTAAGTAATTTAAGTAAACACACATTCTCTCTGGAGAAAAACATGACCTCATGCCTATCAGGATTCCCTTTGATTAAGAGGAGTCTAATATATGCCCTCCACGATGACCAAACACATGAGGAAACAAAACATTATGACTGGAAATAAAAACACCTAGCAATAGATTTAATCACCTACAATCTTCGAATATTGCCATTAGGGACACATGACACAAAATAACCATGTATAAAATGTTTAAAGAAATAAAGACATTCAAAAGTGACCAGATTTAAAACACAACTTAAAGGAACATCTAGAATTGAAATATATAAACATTGAAATTCAAGACTGAATAAATTAAACAGTAGATTAGCAGCCAGGCACAGTGGCTTACACCTGTAATCCCAGCACTTTGGAAAGCCAAAGTGGTAGGACAGCTTGAGAACAGAAGTTTGAGACCAGTCTGGGTGACATAGCAAGACCTCATCTCTAGAAAAATTAAAAATAATTAGCTGCCTGTGACGGTGCTCGCCTGTAGTCCCATCTACTTGGAAGGGTGAGGTGGAGGATCCCTTGAGACCAGGAGTTACAGGCTGTGGTGAGCTATGATTGCACTGTACTCCAGCCTGGGTGACACAGTGAGACCTGTCTCAAAAGTAAATAAATAACAATATAGCCTAATTTATAGGGTTAAAAAGCAGATAAAACTATAATCCTGGGCAAAAATAACATATAGAGGGTATAATCCAAATAAAAACAGTCAGTTCTTTTTTCAGGGAGGGGGGATAACGCTAATGATTTAGATTTTTAAGTGATATATGTATATTCAAGTTTCTAGGATAAGTATTAAAACAATAGAAATTGAGGTCAAATTAGTAGAGGAGAAAAATGGAATAAGAAAAAATGCTATCATCCAAAAGAAGATAAGAATGGAGGAAAAAAAATCAACAGTAAAAGAAGGACAAATTGAAGACGTAAAATACAATAGTGGAAAAAAATCCTAATATATCTGTAATCACAAAAAAGGTCAATGGACAAAAATATCAGTTAAAAGAGTCTAGCTGTATAAAAAGCTTAAATTTAGCTACCTTCAGTTTACAAGAGATATATCTAAGCCATCAACACAAAAAGTTAAGGGTAAAAGGATGTGAAAAGATATATCACGCAAATACTCAAAAGCAGGTAGGATCATTGTATTAATATCAAGCACAAATAGACATTAGAGAAAAAATCATGACTAGGAATAAAAAAGGTCTCTGTGTAATGATGAATGTATCAATTCAATATGAAGTTACACCAATTCTAAACTTGGTATGCATTAATAAACAGCTTTGAAGTATATAAAACAAACACTGAATTATGAAAAGAAATTGACAAATCCACTATCAGAGTGGTAGATTTCAGGACACATCTCTTAGTAAGTGGTAGTCAAATGGATGCCATTAAAATAATAAATATTGGCTGGCTGCGGTGGCTCATGCCTATAACCCCATGGCTTTGGGAGGCTGAGGTGGGCGGATCACCTGAGGTTGTGAGTTTGAGACCAGCCTGACCAACATGGAGGAAACCCCGTCTCTACTAAAAATACAAAATTAGCCGGGTGTGGTGGCACATGCCTGTAATCCCAGCTACTCCGGGGACTGAGGCAGGAGAATTACTTGAACCTGGGAGGCAGAGGTTGCAGTGAGCCGAAATCGCACCATTGCACTCCAGCCTGGGCAACAAGAGTGAAACTCCATCTAAAAAAATTTTTGAACAAAATTGATCTCATAGGTATAAAACAATCACTGCACCCAGCAGTGTAGACAATACCAGGTGTTAGTAAGACTATGGGTCAACAGAAGAATTCATAGTCCACTGGTGGGTAGTGTCCATTAGTACATTGTTCAAAAATTGACTGTAAAATTGAGCATTTACACATCTCACTATGCTACTCGATTAACAAATAATTAACTATAGGTCCACACATCAAGATGTGTATATTTCATAACTATAAAGTTGAGTGAAAAATACAGGTTTTAGATATCACTCAGTTCAAGTATAAAAACATACCAAATAAAAAATCACCTGCCAAATTCATGTGGAAAAGTATAATTAAATATTCAGAATAGTAATGTGATGGGAGGGGGCACATAGGTCTTTAAAGGTATTTTGAATGATCTATGTCTTCAGCTAGATGGTGAGTACTCAAGTATTCATTTCACTGTCATGTATAAATCAATTTCTATAAAGTTTACTTTTATACATGTGAAATAGTTTATGATAAAAAAGAGTAATAATAATAAAATAAATCTGGATGCATATTGTGTTAAAAATCCTCTTGGCCAGGCACAGTGGCTCACACTTGTAATCCTACCACTTTGGGAGGCTGAGGTAGGGGAATTGCTTGAACCAGGGAGTTGGAAAGCAGCCTGGGCACCATAGCGAGACCCTATCTCTACAAAATATATATATATTTTTAAGTTAGCTGAGCATAGTAGTGCACGCCTGTGGTCTCGGCTACTTGAGAGGCTGAGGTGGGAGGATCACTTGAGCCTGGAAAGTTGAGGCTGCAGTGAGCCATGATCACACTGCTACACTCCAGCCTGGGTGATAGAACGAGAACCAGTCTCAAAACACAACACCACTCGTTCCCCTGGCAATGCCGAAACAAACCTCTTGAGGCCTACCACCGAGGCAGGGCGTGTTGCTTTGGGGACAACAGCTGAGACAATGGGCCTGAAAGAGTGGCACCTTTTGAGTTCACACGGGGTCTCCTCAGCAGTGTGAGCCCTGAGCACTCAAGGGCATGTCCACCCTAGTGGACACGTGTCCACGAGCCCGTGCAGGATGTAAACTCAACAGTGACCCCAGAATGGCAGGGCCAAAGCACCCGTGCTCGTGGTTAAATCAGACTTTGCTATCAGTTCACCTCTCAAGGTTTGAAAGAAAACACTCAGCGTTCTTATGCTATTAAAGGTGAAAGGGCGGCTATTAAGGGCATTTAGGGACCGATGAGATTTACTGGATTTTGTTTCCGTTTTTGTTTCGAGGCAAGGATTTCACTCTGTCACCCAGGCTGGAGTGCAGTGGAGCGATCATGGCCCACTGCAGCCTGGACCTCCTAGGATCTGATCCTCACTCCTGTGCATAGAGGGCGCCAGGAGCACTTGAGGTCGGGCTGGCTGTCACGAATATGCCTTTGAGCTGCACGGGCTGCAGGTGGCAGCAGAGCCCTGGGACAACCTCACAGACCCGCCCCCACCGACGCTGGCTCCTAGAGAGGTTGTTGCTGGCCTATTTAACAGGGGCTCCTCCTTTTTGCGATATTCAGACTGGTGCCATAAATTAAATTCTCAGGAAAAGAAATTAAGCTACTTTTAGAAGACATGAAACATGGACTTTGGGGATCAGGATTAAAAACCTTAACAATAAATAACATTGCTTAACTCTCAACTCCTATTGTTGGTAGGATGGACTGAAACCAGTGATTGTAGCGTTATGTACAATATTTTTTCTTTTGAAGGGCCTGAACAGATGGTTCCAAATCCAGACTCTGTCATTATAACCGCAGTTGCCCTAGCTCACTCTTCAGCGTTTTGTCTTTCATTCAGCTCTCTCGGGCACAGAAACTGTTTGCCCATTTGTCTTCCAGAAAGACGAGAAGTCTCACAGGGATTTCTGAAATGAGAATGCGCCACACTAGGGGTGGGTGAGGTGCCCACATAATGGAAGCTGGGAGACATCGCCACTGCCAGATTTCTCCCCGTTACCTGTATCACCACCCAAAGAGGACGGGCCTCAGGCTCCCGGGATCTTTGGCCATTCTTTCTGCTTTGTGTTAGGTATCAAATTCCCTTGTGCTTGGAGGAGAAGAAAACCTAAACATTCTTATGATCAGATTGATATTTGTCAGGGTTGGACTGTGGCTAAGAGCAAAAGTCAGTGCCCCGGTGAATTCAACATGCAGTCTGAACTATTATTATTCTCAGAAGGACAAGGCTAAAACCTCTCACCTAGAATAGCCACATTATATCAGACTTTTCATAAAGTTTAGTAATTTCATTTGAAGAGGGCATAGATTTATACCATCTTATTTTCCAAGACTGTGTATTGTAAAATTAGCTGAAAGCAAACCTGATAAATTATCCCTTAAAATAGTGTAAAATGATCACCATTTTAAGAGTATGTACTAAAAGTCTTATTTTTCAGCTTTGACTACAGTGATGCATTTGCTAATGGTATTCTTCTTCCTTGAATTACGACTAAGAGGAATTTTTTTCCCATGAGGTTCTTTCGCTGCTTGTGACTTAGGTAAGAAAGTGGTCGTCATTTATGTACCCTCTTGTGTACATCTATGTGCATCCTTGAATAACATGGGTGTGGGTGAACTGAGCAGCAGGGCTGCACAGTCACCGTGTCTGATTTACATGCCACGGACTTTGAGCCAAGGGTTATAAGGAAAGACATCGCTGGTGAGTTACTGGATTAATTAATGTCTTAGTCTCTTCTTTAAGGATTCTCTTTCCTTCTTCATAAGAAACTGTCCAACTATGACCACATATTGAATGGCAGAACAAGGGCCAGGAATAGGGGTTTAGAGAAAGGAACTAATGGTACTCCTTAACATTTCCAAGATAAAAATATACACCCACAGTTCAAGTGCAGACAAATGAATGCCCTCAGCCACTATTCAAGAGGTACCTGCCAAGCTTATGCACCTGAGATGCATTTTCATCATTACTAGACTTAAACAACCTTGGCCAGGTGTGGTTGCACACACTTGTAATCCTAGCACTTTGGGAGGCCAAGGCAGGAGGATTGCTTGAGCCCAGGAGTTCAAAACCAGCCTGGGCAACATAGTGAGACCCAGTCTCTAGTTTAAAATAAAAGAAAGAAACAATTTCATCTGGCTCCAAATTTGGCATTGGTCATATTTGCCTTTCTCAATATTTTCCGAATGTCAAGTACAGATTTCTTAATAGAGTTTCCTAGTCAGTTCTAGCTGCTATAACAGAATACCATAGACTGGGTGGCTTATCAACATCAGAAATTAATTTCTGACAGTTCTGGGTGTTGAAAGTCCGAGATCAGAGCGCCAACACAGTCCGGTCCTGGTGAGGGTCCTCTTCCAGATTACATGCTGCCAACTGCTCGTTCTATCTCACATGGTGGAAATAGGGTGAGAGATCTCTCTGAACAGCTGGGACTACAGGCATGCACCATCACGCCTGGCAAATATTATCTTTTATTTTTTGTAGAAGTGGGGTCTGGTCTCTCTATGTTGCTCAGGCTGCTCTCAAACCTCCTGGGCTCAAGCGATCCTTCTGCCTTGGCCTCCCAAGTGCTGGGATTACAGGGGAGCGCCACCATGCCTGGCCACTTAAAATTCTTGAGTCTTATCATATGTAAATTATTCCCTGTAGCAGGATGAATTGTATCCCCGCCAAAAGGCATGCACAAGTCTTAACCTGTGATACCTAAGAATGTCGTATTTGGAAACACGACAGAAGATCATATTTGGAAACAAGGTCTTTGCAGGCATAAATAAGTTAAGCATCTCAAGATGAGACCATCCTGAATTTAGGGTGGACCCTAAACCCAATGGCTGTGTTGTTATAAGAGAAAGCAGAGAGAGATTTGAGACCCAGAGAAGCCCCCAAGGGGAGGGCCATGTGAGGATGGAGGCAGAGACTGTAGTGAGGCTGCTGCAAGCCAAGGGCACCGATGATTACCTACGCCCACTAGGAAGCAGGAGGGAGGTATGGAACACATCTACCCTCACAGCCTCCAAAAGGAACCAGTCCTGTCGACATCTTGACTTCAGACTTCTGGCCAGATCTATAAGACAATAAAATTCCATCATTAAAAGAAGGAAAGGAAACAGAAAAAACAAAACCAAAACCAAAAATACCCTCCAATGATCAATTACAAATATTCTAGAAACCAGGGGAAAGGAGAAAGTCTCAGTAAAGAAATGGAAGATATAAAAAAGAAACGGGCCAGGCACGATAGCTCACACATCTAATCCCAGCACTTTGGGAGACCAAGGTGGGAGGATCACTTGAGACCAGGAGTTCAAGACCAGCCTAGGTAACATAGTGAGAACCCATCTCTATGAAAAAAAAAAAAAAAATTAGGTTGGTGTGGTGACACGTGCCTGTATTCATAGCTACTTGGGAGGCTGAAGCAGGATTGCTTGACCCCAGGAGTACAAGGCTGCAGTGGGCTGTGATCACGCCACTGCACTCCAGCCTGAGTGATAGAATTATACTGTCTGGAAAAGGAAAATAAAGGAAAAAGAAGCAAATGGAAATTTTACAACTGAAAAATACAATAACCAAAATACAATCTCAAACTCCAAACAACATAAACCAAAAGAAATACACATCCAGATATATCATAGAGAAATACATGAAAGTAAGGATAAAGAGAAACTCTTGAAAGCAGTCAGATAAAAAATATACATATGGGCCGGGCGCGGTGGCTCAAGCCTGTAATCCCAGCACTTTGGGAGGCCGAGACGGGCGGATCACGAGGTCAGGAGATCGAGACCATCCTGGCTAACACGGTGAAACCCTGTCTCTACTAAAATACAAAAAATTAGCCGGGCGTGTTGGCGGGCGCCTGTAGTCCCAGCTACTCGGGAGGCTGAGGCAGGAGAATGGCGTGAACCCGGGAGGCAGAGCTTGCAGTGAGCTGAGATCAGGCCACTGCACTCCAGCCTGGGCGACAGAGCGAGACTCCGTCTCAAAAAAAAAAAAAAAAAATATATACATATTACCCATAGGGGAACAACAATTCAAATGGCTGTAGATTTCTCATCAGAAACCATTTATCTCAGCAATACATAGAACTAGAGACGGAAAATCATCAAGGAGATGACATTCCATCATTGGTGTGGTTGGGATGTCCCTTACAAATCTCATGTTAAAATGTGACCTCCAATGTTGGAGATGGGCCTGGTGGGAGGTGTTTGGGACGTGGGGGCAGATCCGTCATGCATAGCTTGGTGCCTTTCCCTTGGTGATGAGTGAGTTCTCACTCTGTTATCCAGTGGAAACAGCTTATATATTATCCAGTTCACATGACAGCTGATTGTTTAAAAGAACCTGACACCTCCTCCCTTCTGTCTCTCTTCCTCCCTCTCTCACCATGTGATAAACTGGTTCCCCTTGCCTTGTGCCATGATTAGAAGCTTCCTGAGGCCTCCCCAGAAGCCAAGCAGACGCTGGGGCTGTGCCTGTACAGCGTGCAGAACCATGAGCCACATAAACATCTTTTTCCAGCCTGAGATATTCCTTTATAACAATGCAAAGCAGACTAACGCAATCACTAATCAACTAGATCTAATTAACACATATATTATGCTCCATCCAACAATGACTGAATACGCATTCTTTTTAAGCACACTTGGCACATTTACCAAGATAGATCATATCCTGCAGCTTAACAAATTTAAGAAAATTGGAATCATACAAAATATGTCATTTGACCATAATAGAATTAAACTATAAATCAATAAAAGGAAGACAATAGAAGAAATACCACACACTTGGAAATTAAACATACTTATAAGTGACCCATGGGTCAAAGAAGTCTTGAGAGAGATTAGAAGTATTTTTAACTGAGTGAAAATGAAAATACAACATATGAAAATATGTAAGATGCAACTAAAGTGGTCCTTCCAGGGAAATTCATGGCATTAAAAGGCTTACATTAGAAAAGGAGGTCTTGAATCAATAATATCAGCCTATACCCTAAGAAATAAACAAAGAAAA
Source organism: Piliocolobus tephrosceles (assembly GCF_002776525.5). NCBI lineage: Eukaryota > Metazoa > Chordata > Mammalia > Primates > Cercopithecidae > Piliocolobus > Piliocolobus tephrosceles. The sequence continues at coordinate 165,371,020 of NC_045438.1, read as the reverse complement.
ATTCTGGAGAGTCACCCAGCCATCCTGTTCCAGATGTTGCCAAATTAGGTAATTTCAGACAGCCTCAGAATAGTGATCCCCTGCCCGCTCCCTTTCCTGGGCCAGCACCAGTGGAGATCTTCCTGTACCCTTCGTTCCTCACACCTGGGCTGATCACCCGGCGTGAGTGAGAACCTGGACTGGCTGTCCAGCCGCAGGGCCCCCGGACGATCTTTACTAATAGGTGGGATGCCCCTTTATAAAGTGTCCCTCAGCAGACGTACCTGGAACTCGGCATACATCTCGGCGTTCGTCTTGGCAGGATGTCCCACGCAGACGTGCGGTTCCTGACCCTGAGTGGCAGTGCCCCCGAGGCGTGTGTTTTCCGGTTCCACCATGGGACAAACCCCGTCTGTTCCTTCAGACTCACCGCTAGGCTGCATCCTAAAGCATTAAGACAAATTTAACCCTCAGACTCTCAAAAAAAGAAATATCTAATTTTCTTTTGTAACACAGCATGGCCCCTATTCAGGAAATCCTCAAATTAACCTCCTCGGTCTTTATAATCAAAAGCAAAATAAGGAAAACAGGGCTAAGAAAGATAAAAACGAAAATGCAGGGACAAGAGGCAGACCCAATGGCTGGCTGCTTTACAAGCCCCCAGCTTCTCCGGGTTTCCCTAAGGACACTCCTCCAAATAACTGCCGTCTGTGCAAAAGGTCAGGCCACTAAAGGGCAACTTACTCCATAAAATAAATGGGGAAAAGCTGGGCACAGCTTGCCCACTCTGCCACAAGCTTGGCCACTGGAAACAGGATTGCCCTGAAAGCTGAAGGACCCCCAGAACAAAAATTCAACCCCCGGTGGCTTTCATCTAAAGGCGCTCTCTGCTGCAGCTGAAAACAGCGCAGCTTAACGAGTTACCTGTGGATGTGGGAAACATTTGTTCCACATTCTGTGGGTCTGAAGTGCTAAAGCTCTCCGTGACGGAGAGAAAGTGGAAAAGAGTGCTAGCTCCACACCGTGCAGTAGCTGGGAGGCTCACAAGCCCTCCTGTAAAGCTGAACCCTTGCCCCTCCATTCTTTCTTTTCCTTTTCTCTTTTTCTGTTCAATCCAAAGATCCAGCCTTAAAAGGGAAAGACAATTTCTAACATCCTAATCTTTGATATTATTGTTCTCTTTAAAACTCCAGATGCTTGCACATTATGGCCTGTTTTCATGTACATTTTAAACTTATGAGAAAGTTGCAACAAGAAGAATTCAGAGCTCAAATGGTTAACTTACCTTATAGAGTTAAATAAAGCTTTCTAAAGCTCTTTATTGTCCTCTTTTTTCCGTCTGCCTTAGATCAAGGTGGTTTTAAAATCACCTGTAGAACTTTAACAGGTGCTCTTGGTTTTACAATCACCTGTAGAACTCTAACAGGTGCTCTTGGTTTTACAATCAC